>NW_015505360.1:1541643-1576964 GCF_001515645.1 Sinocyclocheilus grahami | reverse complement strand
TCCCAGGATCAGGAAACAGTCCTCCATAAAATGCGCTGCACACATCTGAATATTTGGGTTGAACTGTTCTGGAACAGTGTTGTAAATACAACTTAACCACTGATTTCTAGTCGTGTCCATTTTTGGAAGACCAAACAAAGTAGTTTCGCTTTCACAACGAAACACAGCGTCACACACGGCGGCCTAGCGTGAGCAGAAGCCGGGGGATTCGACGAAGGAGATTTTAACGGTGTAGTCAACATCCTGAAGACACAGGCCAATGCTTCAGTGCAGACACCGTACTGTAAACAGCAAATAAGTGTTGTGTGTGTACATTAGATCTCTGAGTTGCCTACATGTTGATACTCTTATCATTACGAGGAATTTTTCACAGACATAATGGTTTATTTGCTAAAGCTCAGGTAGCCTATTTTCGTTAGTATATTTTTGTAAGCTTTATGTGAGGAACAGACTGAAATTTAAGTAGCCTATTTACAGCAAATCGTCTCAGATCAAATATGATGCATGCTGTTGGACATCAACACAAATCTAACAGTTCTCAAATGTGTCACAACTCAATTTCACGATGCCCGACCTGCACCATGCAGCATGTCATTTGAGAAGGTTTTCAGTGAATAATGTGAATTTCAGTCTCATGTAACTATTGCATGACTGATAGATTATGGCACATGGGTCTTACAGACTAAACTCTTTTGGTATTTTTGGAGACATCCAGTGGTCACTGTAGTTGTATGGATACAATCTATGCAAAAAGTCTTTAATTCAGACATGAGACCTGAGAAAACGACTAAATTTAAGGATTTGATAAATATTAGTATTAATTTATTGAAACTAATGATTATAAAACGACAAATCTTTTATTTGCCTTTATAAAGATCAGGGTGGTGAAGGTGAATAACAGACCTACCAAACTTAACATTCGTATCGTAGTAAGCTATATTTGATTATTTTTAAATGCAATCATTTCGATATGTTCTATCTATTTTGGCATTTAGAAGTACTACCTCGTAGCTTGTCTGAATGTACCTGTACCTGTACCTGTGCGTCTGTTCTGTTCTCACCTTTAGAATTGCGGTCCACAACAGTTGTTTCTTCACTAGTCGAACATTTTCCTCTATCTTTTGCTCTCAGTCCGTTGTTGTTGTTTATTTCCTCACTGCATTTCTGAAGTCCCATTTAAGTCAGTACTCCACATGAACGAGCCGTCGCGGAGCCGCATGAAGTCGAGTCAGCTCAGAGTCCAGCGCGAGCGCCTCCCTCGCCACGGACGCGCGCGCGCGTGCACGCCGCTGGACAGGTTTAAAGGGGTCATATGATGCGATTTCAATTTGTCCTTTCTCTTTGGAGTGTTACAAGCTCTTGGTGCATAAAGAAGATCTGTAAAGTTGCAAAGACTAAAGTCTCAAATCCAAAGAGATATTCTTTATAAAAGTTAAGACTGGTCCACGCCTACTTAAAATGGCTCGTTCTAACACGCCCCCACATATCTACCTCACTACGTGGGGAGATTTGCATAACGCCGCCCAAATGTTCACGCAAAGAAAGAAGGCGTAACTTTTATTCTCGCTGTAGTATTTAGTGATGGGAAGTTCGGATCATTTTACCGACTCGGACCTTTGAGTCTCGTTCAGCAAAATGAAGGAATCTTTTTTTCGAGTCATTTCGTTAATTTTAACAAAAATAATTAAAATGTTACGTGTTACTTCCCTAACACATCTAATACTAACGCAAACGTTGATCACACTTCAAACAATACAAAACTGCTATAAGAAACAGAAAAGATTAATTCATGGTTTACCTGGGTCTTCAGTCTATGATTAGCTCACCTCTTATCTGACTCGAGTCATTTCGTTAATTTTAACAAAAATAATTAAAATGTTACGTGTTGCTTCCCTAACACAAACGTTGATCACACTTCAAACAATACAAAACTGCTATAAGAAACAGAAAAGATTAATTCATGGTTTACCTGGGTCTTCAGTCTATGATTAGCTCACCTCTTATCTGACAAGTCTTCGGGTTTGGGCTTATGGGGCTGTCACGTGGTGAACGATCGACTCAAAAAAAAACAAAGACTCGAACCAGGTGAACTTCTTGACTAACTCCAGTACAGAACCTATAGGATGTTGCGCATGCGCGACTGAACGAATCACTCCCCGAGACGACTCGTTCTTCCCGAATAACATTAAAGATTCGTTCAAGAACGACCCAACACTAGTAGTATTGTTGCCGCCGCCGCCATGTCGTGAAGACGCTGTGTGCTTCGTTGTGAAAGCGAAATTACTTTGTTTGGTCTTCCAAAAGAGGACGATATCGCTGATCTGTGCTGGTCGCTGAGGAAATACATCAACTTGGCGCTGTGGATCGCCGGATCGGCTTTCACCGTGGAACGAAGCGGAGTCCAGCCCGGGGTCGTCACATGTGGTTGCCGCAGGCATCACAGTATGGTGAGGGGCGTAACATTTCGGTCACACGCTTGAAGTATTCGGCCAATCACAACGCACTGGATAGCTGGCCAATCAGAGCACACCTCGCTTTTCAGACCGATGAGCTTTGTAAAAATCTACACGTTTCAGAAAGGCAGGGCATAGAGGAGAAACAATAATGTACAGTATGTGGAAAATAATTTATTTTTTTAACCTTAAACCGCATAAACACATTTCATTACACCAAATACACAAAATAATGTTCTTTTTAGCAGCATCACGTGACCCCTTTAACTATGCGCGTGGGGGACATTTTTGTATAATTTCCTCACAAACACACGAGTAAAACACACTCGTGAGGACGTTTGAAATGTAACTATATACAGTGCTCACAAATCATATTTTGCTGTAGCCTACTGATATCAACAGGTTTAGGGGTGGAGTGAGGATTGGCCTTCAGCAAAAATCATCACCTTTTTATAAATACCATTTTGTCTACAAGATGTCGTTAATGTGTATTTGAATTCTTGATTAAGGCTTAAAACTTGCCTCAGGGTAACAATCCCATTTTCTTAACTTTGCAAGCAAATTATGCAATAGGGCTATGCAAAAACACTTTTTTGTGTTTTTTTCACAACATATGCCCTATCAGTCTTTTAAAAATATTTTTCTGCATCATGTGGAATTAAGGCATTTTATATTGATTTTCCGTCCCATTAAAAATGTGATGGACTGCTTGTTTTTCTTTTTTGTATATGGAATTGCTTAAATGGCTTTGTTCCCTAAAAACAATATACGGATGTAGCCACCATAATATTATTGCACTTATCCTGTAATATTTTTATTTATTGGTATATTTTCCATTATTAAAGTGTCTATCCTTTTAGTATTTATTCCTACTAAGTCAAATAAAGCAGAATTTAATAAAATCATTTTCTGCTGCTTTTAATATTATTCTGACAGCAAATTGCATTTAGGCACTCAGTTGCACTATAAATATCTTGATAAAACTCTTTTCATTTAATGAGATCAAGTTTATGTCAGAAATACCTATGAAGTATTTTTTCTATCAAATATTTTTCTAACAATATTTATTCTGTTCTATTCTATTCCGCACAATAACTCCAGGACACCAGCATTAACAGTTGGTTCTGTCAGTATCGGGCGAGTAAAATTAACAAATGACTCATTATTTGAATGTGATCATTAGTTAGCAACACATTTGCATAAACGTATGTACCTCCATATCTTTATGCAGCCTGTTCTTCTGCGATGTTTACAAGGCTTCACGTGTGATTGTCACTAGTAATCTCATATCATACTTTTCATAGGACGCAGTTACACCCATTGTCTTCTCAGCTGAATAATTAATAGGACAGAGGTTAAACCAAACATTTGTTGTAAATGGCAGAACGAGAACCATCTGTTTGAGTTCCAGCATGAAGAAAAGCACACTGGTGTGTTTGGTCTCTGATAAACACATCAATCCTCGTCTGCTTCACGTCCACATATTCACACCTGTGAGACAAGAGACACGTCTCAACCTGTTCACCTGCTGGGTAGATGGTGTAAACTGTTTTAAATATTGAAACAGGATGGGTGGCATCACGGAGTCTTCAAACACAGCCATACACTAAATATGATACAGGAAAGAATAATAAATCTCAAAGGGGTGTAAAACAGCATCCAAAACTGCTATAAAAAAGTTTAAAATGTCAGTGGATGCTGTCCTATCACCTCAGGATTGAATCAAGCGCAAAAGTAAGTACTTCAGGAATATAAATCAACTTTGAACTATAAACTATATACTATAAAACAAAGACTGCATCTTAAATCCTGTATGAGGAAATAATCAAGAATAAAAAAAATATTTAAAAAAACACAGATATCCAAGTTTGAGGTTTGACAATGATTATTTATGATGAATATAGCTTTATGATAATACAGCATATAAAACAAACACACAATCCCTCACTCTCTCTCTCTCTCACACACACACCTATGAAGAGGCAGATCAGCTCTAGCTGCGGTGCACGACGCTGTCGATGCTCTCCTGAAGTTCTGCCATCTTCTTCAACACCAGATTCACCTTCTGCTCGTCAAACTCCAAACACACAAACTCAGAGCTCTGAAGTACAGAGAGAAAGAAACAGAGGCCACTCACATGCAGTATGAATGGTGAACCTGAACTGAACCAAATACATTAGAAACAACACATTAACGCTCTCATCTTAGTAATGCTGCTGATACAACTGTTACAGAGTCAACCTGCATCAATATTCACAACACGGTCAATACTGTTAAAGTAGTTCCCACTCAAAAAAAAAAGAAAAAAAATGACATCCGAAATCCTCAGAATTCTGAACTTGTTATTTGGAATCAGTTTTTTAAACCGTCTGAATGATAATAAAGAACTAGATTTGCATTTCCTGAAGGGTTCCCTGGAATTCTTGATTCCGATTGGTCGTTCAGCATTCTGTGAACAAATGTTTCCATAGTGATGCTAAACTGTGTAATTAATCATTGTCTGAACTGTTTTCCTACTTAGTTTTCCATCTCTCATATCCCTCTGCACTCAAAATTGTGAATTACTATTTTACGTCCATTTATTTGGTAAGCCGTGTACTTACTAAAGTGGAATAATGCACATTCAGCCTTGGATTCTCGCCTGAATGCTGATCACCCTTATGGTTTATTTAGTGATAACGACCAGCTGACTACATTATCCCATAATTACAGTGCAGCAAAAGAACAGTGTCAAAGCTTTTTTGTAAAATGATCCAGAGAGGCAGAAGAATGGGACTCGGACGACATCAGCAGCCGAAGCAGGTCATTATGACATCATCAGATACCCAAGGCGGCTCTTACACTGCGTTTAATTCACACTCAAATACAGCCTAAAACCCACACTGACCTATAACATAAACACTATTTGCTGATTTGCACTGGTGTCTCCTTCAGGGCCGGCACATTTGGGTAACCCAATATAAGAAATCTCTTATACTGCCCACCAAGGATGTATTTATTTAATCAAAAATACAGCTAAAACAGCAATATTGCGAAATATTATTACAATTTAAAATAACTTTTCTATTGTAATGTAGTGTAAAATAATTTATTCCTGTGATCAAAGCTGAATTTTTAGCATCATTACTCCAGTCTTCAGTGTCACATGACCCCCCAGAAATCATTTTAATATGATTTGATGCTTAAGAAACATATTCAAATGTTAAAATGTTTTAGTACTTGCACAGAAAATTTATTAACCCTGTCAGTCATCAAAGATACCCAATGCATCAACTAATGCAAAGAAAAACAAAAAAACATTGTGAATGAATTGTAGCTAGTTACCAATTACTGGTTGAATATAGAGGAAAAAGTGACAAATTAGAGATCAGTAACTGGGCTGAATTTCACCAGGTAACAAGAAGGACTCAAACATACATAGTAAGTAGTAAACTATGCTACATCCACACTAGGGCTGTGCAATATTGAAGCAAAATGCGATAACTCATTAAATAATGCGATATTCGATATGCGATACGATAATGCTTAAAGTGCCACACGCTCAGATGAAACGGTTTTACTCCGCTATTGCGGAGTCAGTTCTGTGAACTTCTATAACTATCTTGTGTCATATATATACAGTGGTGTGAAAAAGTGTTGGCCCCCTTCCTGATTTCTTATTTGTTTGCATGTTTGTCACACTTTAATGTTTCAGATCATCAAACACCCCTACAACAACTTCTGAAAGTGAACGTTAGTGTTTTACTCTAGCATTACATAAAAATGTCATTTTCACATTAGTGTAATCATTTTAACATGAGTTTAGGAACTGAATATCAAAAAGGAAAAATAAAACACTGCTTAGTATTTACTCTTTGAATTCAATATGCACCGATTCTTATTTAAGCTACTAAAGTTATTTAGGTAAGAGCAGTGCGTGATTTTCTCTTTGTCTTTTGTTCATGGCTCCAAATATTGCATGCTGTAGCGATATGCATATTGCGATATGTACATTTGTGATATTTCGATATATTGCACAGCCCTAAGCCACACACACATTATGACAAGTGCATTTAATAACAGGCATGATTCTCAAAATGTCCTGTTTAGCTGCTGCATGAATTAATAACTGATGTCAAGATCCTTTTGTATGCTCACAACAGCCATATCGCATCACCTGTAACCATAGCGACAGTGACTCAAGTAAATATAATAATAACATCGAAAAGGCTGATCACAATTGAGACAACGATATTCAATAAACAAACCTAATTACAGCGCAACTTCATCTGTGAAGCTGAATTAACTAACGGCAGCTGCGAGCACAGAGCACAAAACTGAAGGGAAAACAGAAATCTTCAGAGAAGGTGTGACAGACAACAGGTCATGTCCTGAAAATGTAAGGAAGTCATTTCAGTTAGAAAATGCTTTTTCACTCGTATTAATAATTAAACTATATGTAACCATATTAGCGCTCTAATGCGTGACTGACAACTGCATTCTACAGATGTGTAAAAATAGTCTCTTCTCTTCCCGTCCAACACAAACTCGGCACTATCGGAACTGATTTGTGGCTTTATCCCTCAGTATTTGATCTCGTGACCCTGAATGAAGAATCAATCTCCTCCTCTCAGCATTGTTGCACCTTTCTGCTCTCCTGCAGCTCTGAAGACAACTGAATAACCTCCGGTCCTCTATTCTCCGAGCGTGAATCACACAGTGTGTAATGCATCTCTCTGCACACGGCACAGATGATATGAAACAATTAAGAGCACTCAAACAGACAAACAAATGGGCTGAAAGCCACTTAGAGTGCAGAGGAGGCTCCTCTTACAGCGCTAAATGTGCATTTACAAATAATACAATCAAAAGGAGGCCGTCATTCTCGTCTTGACTCACTGAGGTTAAACGATAACATACAGCAGATTACGGATAAGCATCTCAAATCTGCAAACATAAAAACCCAAATGAACTTCATAGCAAAGAGCTGATGATAAGCAGAAAGACTTAATGGCAGAATAATGATGGCTAATGTTCTCTTGATATCACAGGACCTAAAGACATGGATTAGAGCTCAAAACCTCATGCACATATTGATATCAACATATTAATGATGAGTTTTAACTTTAATAATGGCACTTACTACAAATTTTGACACATAACTTTCCATAATTATTAATTGATGCTTCCCACTGATTGCCATTGTACTACTTCACAGCCGTGCAATTACAGAAGATTACTCAAAACCTCATCATCAAAGAATAAGTTAACCGTACCATGCTATAATTTTTATTTAAAAATATGCTAAATACAATTTGGCGTCTGGTAAGAAATCTTTTTGGCAGGAACATTTCTCATTTCATTTCTGCACTTTGAATTTTTTCCACACAAGAGGCCAGTTTGCATCATCCTGAATATCTAGTATCTACGCAACTCTTATCTGGCAGGTGTGCAGCAGATTATTCAAAACCTCTGTCAATCATTGAGAATAAAGAATTAAGCAACTTCACAACTAGTAAGACATCTTTTTGGACTCTGAACTCTTGCATCTCATTCAGAGTTACTTATGCAATACTTGGTACTTAATGCATGTGCAATAATATGTAATGCAGTTGATATGAACTATTTGCTAAAAGATAAAAAGAAAAAAAAAAACAATCTAATAATTCCAGTGTTATTTTAGCATCATTTAGATACTATTACACTTTTATTAGTATTTTGAATTAGTTTATATTTTTATCATTTCCGTTTTCATTTTAGTTAAAGGTTTAGTAATTCTGTTGTTTGCGTCTATACAGTTCTATTAATCTTTATTCCGTTTTAGTTTGTTATTTTAGTACATCAAGTTAAGCTTATTTTAAATATTTTATTTCCGTTAACATTTCTTTTATTTTAAAATGCTTTTTAGTTTCAGTTTAAAATAGTCTCAATGTTTCGTCTAAAGCGGTCTGCACTTTAACTGAGCTTTATAAAGGTTTTAAAAACAACACGTTTCTTTCAAAAAACACCCAACATGTTACAACTCCTGCCAATGTGAAACAAAACCAGACAGAGGGGTGTAATTTTTTCGGGACATGTCTGCACATATTCATAGGTGTGTGCAGTTATACTCTTTGCATCCAGACAGAGTACGTACATTTCCCAAGATACTGTGTATAGAAATCATCATCAAAACTCTCAGGCGCACACACTTCCCTGATTTTATTAGGCAAAGACATGGAAAAGGCAAGCATCAGAGCTGAACAGTGAAAAAAAAAAAATCTCTTTTGTGCTTTTAATACACTTCATATGAAGCTCCACCCTTTGAACTCTTATTTCTCCCGTTCAGTTCTCACCTCTCCCTCTCCGGGGCGGCCGAGCTCTAACTCCACCAGGGCCACGGGACTGTTGGACACCTGCCCCCTGCTGGCGGTTGTGTGCAGGTCCACCCTCCACTTCAGGCCCCTGAGGCCGGGCTCCCAGCGACTCTGAGCCAGCAGACTCTCTCGTACCCGCGTCCGGTGGGCCTTCCAGAAGCGTGCCAGAGCGGTCGCCTGCTCCGGGGTCACGCCGCTGCCGCCCTGCTTACGCGTCTGTGCCGTGAGGAACGCTTCCAGCTGCGCCTGATCCATGTCTGCTGACGCGATGGACTGTCGGAGAGACAGAAACATGAGGTCAAGACAGGACGAACTGGATTATACTGTAGCAGGGTTATTATAGTTAACTAAAACCAAAACCACAGACACCTTTCGACACGTGAAATAAAATGTACTTTAACAGAACTAATATAATTTTTTTTTTACTTATTTACTTTATTTCAGCTAGTTTAGTTTAACTTGTACTAAAATAACTCAAATTTACATTTACATTTACATTTACATTTAGTCATTTAGCAGACGCAGAACTAATATAATTTTTTTTACTTATTTACTTTATTTCAGCTAGTTTAGTTTAACTTGTACTAAAATAACTCAAATTAAAACTGAAATAAAATAGTTAAAACCTATATAATAATTTTATAACATTTTTTAAAATAAAAATGACAGACACAACAAAATTACTAAAACTACAATTACAATGAATACAGAAAATATATATATATTTCAAATTATAATTCAAAATATTAATAAAATAGTATCGCAATGACACTACAACGACGACTGTACTGTTGTATTCTTATATTAAAACTGATTAAATTAAAACTGAAATAAAATTGTTAAAACCTATATAATAATTTTATAAAAATTTTTTAAATAAAAATGACAGACACAACAAAATTACTAAAACTACAATTACAATGAATACAGAAAATATATATATATTTCAAATTATAATTCAAAATATTAATAAAATAGTATCGCAATGACACTACAACGACGACTGTACTGTTGTATTCTTATATAACTTGCAAAGATGTTTTGAAAAAAAAAAAATTGCTCTTAATTTTATGGTGAATCTTATGATTTGACTTGGTAAATTCCACATGCATAAAAGCAAAAGGAGTCATTTGTGGCTTAATTCTGTCTATTGACTATTTATTGTGTTTATATGTTTACTGATTAAATGCATTGAAAATAAACAAATGTATACATACAATTCTATTTGCTAAAGGAAAGGAAATCTTGTGTCTTTATTTATTCCATTTAATTTTTTACATATTTTATTTATTTTATTTTAATCTTTTCATTTTTGTAAACCCCTTGCATTAGTGTGCATAGTTATACATGTATCATAGACTTTACGTTGTGTAAACCATTTAATAAAAACCATAAAACAGCAAACTGTGTAATATAAAATACAGGTTAAGAATGATCGCCTGCATGAAATTGAGTGGTATGGAATGACTGAGAGCTCCCACTGAGGATGCAAGTCATCTGCTGCTCTCTAGTGGCAGACAGAGAGCACTGCAGTCCACACCTGCATTTAATTTAGTAAACAATGAAATGCATGTATTTGACTGCAGCAATAGCGCTAATAGTCGCAACAGAGAGCAGCGGGAAGTTAGAGGAGAAGCACCTTCAGCAGCGACCTCATCTTGTCATGTAGCGCGCGGAACCCGTCCGGGGTCATCTCGGCGTAGAGCTCATTCTTCAGAAACTCCTCCGTGACTTCTGTATTGCCGTAATAAAGTCTCTGCGTGATTCCGTTCAGTAAAGCGCTCACACATCTCTGGCTGTCCGCGTCCGCCATGCTGGATGTTGACAGGGGTCATGTGACCCGATTCCGCGTCACGCGCAGCTCGCCTTCCGGTCTTTTTCGATTTAATATAACATATAATATAAATACAACGTAAGTTACTTAGACATATTTTTCTTTTGCTAAATTTCATAAATTATTGCTATTATTATCATTATCATTATTATTTAATTATGCACACTATTAATGTAGATTTATATTGCGCCACAAATGCTGAAAGACAGAACCAGCCAATCACAGAGCGCGTTCGCTGCTGACGCATGGCTCAGAGTGCTTGTTCAAATAGGGCTGCGTTTCCCAAAAGCATAACGTTAAGTAGATCTTAAGAAACCATTGCCACGTTATTACATTACATAACATTGTTACTATATAGAAAATTAATTCTGAAAAATGCATCACGGTTTCCACACAAATATGAAGCAGAAATAATATTAAATGTTTCTTGAGCAGCAAATGATATTAGAATGATTTCTGAAGGATCATGTGACACTGAAGATTGGAGTAATGATGCTGAAAATACAGCTTTGATCACAGATGCATTTTAGATTATATATATATATAGGAGCTGTTAGAGGTGGGGGTAAATTAAACGCAATATGCAGTGTTGTCACAATTGTGTTGCAGTGTGTTATATGCAGCTGCCTGAAGTGTACATATGAAGTACAGTAGACTTGCTCCCTCTGTAAAAATCGAGGGGTCCATATAAACTTCCCTCATCCACATCACAAAGTGGAACACACTTCAAAATGGCAGTTCACAAGTGTGTGTGTGTGTGTGAAAGCAAAGTGGAATGCAGATTAAATCTTGAGTATGTGATTGCTAACTCCATACTACATGACTTGCACCCCTTCCATCAGAAAACAACAAAGGACAGATTAAGGATTTCTAAGATTTGATATCAATTGTGTGTGTGTGTGTGTGTGTGTAAAGATAGCTGTAATTTGATATAAAAATATAAACTGTAACAAAACAGTGTAATTAACAGACAACAATGCCAAACAGAGAGTTGTTGGAGTGATAATAGAAGAATTATCACAGAAATTTGGTTTCCCTGTTGAAAAAAAACAGCATATGCTGGTTAGGTATGTTTTGACACTGGGATGCTGGTTTATGCTGGTCCTTTGCTGGTTTAAACTGGTCCTTTGCTGGTCCTTTTGCTGGTTTATGCTGGTCCTTTGCTAGCACATGACCAGCATAAACCAGCAAAAGGACCAACATAAACCAGCAAAGGACCAGCATAAACCAGCAAAGGACCAGTTTAAACCAGCAAAGGACCAGTTTAAACCAGCAAAGGACCAGTTTAAACCAGCAAAGGACCAGTTTAAACCAGCAAAGGACCAGTTTAAACCAGCAAAGGACCAGTTTAAACCAGCAAAGGACCAGTTTAAACCAGCAAAGGACCAGTTTAAACCAGCAAAGGACCAGTTTAAACCAGCAAAGGACCAGTTTAAACCAGCAAAGGACCAGTTTAAACCAGCAAAGGACCAGTTTAAACCAGCAAAGGACCAGTTTAAACCAGCAAAGGACCAGTTTAAACCAGCAAAGGACCAGTTTAAACCAGCAAAGGACCAGTTTAAACCAGCAAAGGACCAGTTTAAACCAGCAAAGGACCAGTTTAAACCAGCAAAGGACCAGTTTAAACCAGCAAAGGACCAGTTTAAACCAGCAAAGGACCAGTTTAAACCAGCAAAGGACCAGTTTAAACCAGCAAAGGACCAGTTTAAACCAGCAAAGGACCAGTTTAAACCAGCAAAGGACCAGTTTAAACCAGCAAAGGACCAGTTTAAACCAGCAAAGGACCAGTTTAAACCAGCAAAGGACCAGTTTAAACCAGCAAAGGACCAGTTTAAACCAGCAAAGGACCAGTTTAAACCAGCAAAGGACCAGTTTAAACCAGCAAAGGACCAGTTTAAACCAGCAAAGGACCAGCATAAACCAGCAAAGGACCAGCTTAAACCAACAAAGGACCAGCATAAACCAGCATCCCAGCGTTAAAACATACCTAACCAGTATATGCTGTTTTTTTCAAAAGGGAAGTCAGGGCTGGACCAGGTTTAACATTCAAATCATTATTTACATAAAATCATTAGCATAAAATATAATAATCTTTCAAGCATTTATGTAGAGTGTACATGTAGATTTATTGTGTGACCTTTGATTTGTTCTGTAATGTAACTAAAATGTTGATGTAATATATATATATACAGGTGCATCTCAATAAATTAGAATGTCGTAGATATCTTCAGATAAACTCGTAACATTATATTATTTCCTCACAATCCCTCCCACATACTGTCAATCCTGTATTATTGGCCTTTATGAAGCACCTTTGATACCCGTTTACAGCAGAGGCCATAACCGTTTATGACATACAATAAAGAACAGCTCAGAGAGAGATGTTACAGAAGGAATAGTCATTCTCTTCACTGCTAGGCTTCATAATACAAACTGCATTGACCGTGAATTAAAGATGGCCTTATTTTCACTTTCTTTATATTCTTTATTTATTTTAGTTTTTCTGCATGTTCATGGAATATTGATTAGAGTTCAAATTATTCCACTATGTGACAAGAAAGAGAGCACACTGTAATATGAAAGACATAAAGCACAGCGTATGAAATCAGTTGCCAGGACAACAGCCATTGATACAGTTCACTGATCATTTGACATCAGAATGTTGCAATTGACCAGTCAGAATGAAGAATTCCAGAGGGCTGTATAATAATAAAAAAGAATAGACATGAGTGACTGAAACCATTGCATGAGAAGAAATGGTAGAACGAGATCAAGTAAATGTTGATTTCAAAGGTTCACAAATTTAGATATCTTCAGATAAACTCGTAACATTATATTATTTCCGCATATCACTTTAATCACTATACTTAATAGCTTTAGTAGTCGATTCTTTAAAGGAATATTTCACTTAAAATAAAAACTCGGTCATCAGATACTCACTCATGGAACCCAAAAGCAGATACTTAGCAGAATGCCCAAGCTGCTTTTTCCCCCATACATAGAAAGTGGATCGGGACCAAGAATAAATGAAGAGATTTAAATTTTCGGATGAATTATAATTTTAAAGTAGTAACACAACACTATGTTTCTTCACAGGATACAGGAGGACTCAGTGACACTGCAACAGTTACAATAACGGTTGAAGATTTTGACAACCTAAACCCTTCTTTTGATCACAGTCTCTATGAAGCATCCATTGAGGAAAACCAGGTAAATGACATCAGAGAGCAAGATCAACGCTTATAACACATGTCTGACCATACAGATAAAACCCTTTATGTCTTTTCTGTCCATGCACAGGTAGGACAACTGTCAGACGTCACTCCTGAGGCCATAAAAGCTCAAGATGGCGACACGGGCATCAACGAACCTGTAGTTTACAGCATAACCGCAGGTGCTGATAACAGAAGATTTACAACACACCTACATGACATACATCCTAATCTAAACAACCACCTGTTTCCAAATATAGTTTCTCAAATGTGGGAGAGCTAGAGATGAAAGTCTCATTTTAAATCTGATCTGTAAAATGCCACCAAAAATAGTCAAGCATAGTAAATTGGAATTGACAAAACTAGTAATTTACACTCTTAATAATATACATATATTTGAATATTCTGAAATAAGTTTCTGATAATAACAAAGCACATATATCCACAATTTTGTTCCAGCCTTTCCTAATGAATATCAGAGCTACTTCAATATTGATGAAAGTACTGGGGTCATCTCTGTGACAACGGCACTAGACAGAGAGGAATTTGAGCAGATAACGGTTTACATACAGGTATAAGACATTTTTAAACATTAATTTATTAAAGATTAGGCTGATGTTATGAATCTGAAGAGATTTTAGTATTTTGATCGTTCATGTTTTCTAATCATTATTTCTCAAAATAGGCAACTCAGCAGGATGATGCCAGCAAAACAGCAAATGCGGTGGTGTCCGTCACCATTGAGGATGTGAATGACAACCCGCCGGAATTTGACCAGGATCAATACACAGTATCTATTCCAGAAAATTCACCACAGGGCCAGTTTGTGCTTCAGACTAGAGTCACTGACCTAGACCTGGTACTGTTCCTTAAAAAAAATTTAAAAAAAATCACTGTCTCATAAAAACAGAAGAAAACTTACTAAGTGAACTCTTTCACTCTAGGGAGGATTTATGGGAACACTGCAGATTATTCCAGACTCCGTCCCTTTTTCCATCAGCCTTGATGGAACTATTCAGGTGAAAAGTTCTGCTGACCTAGACAGAGAGACCACAGATAGCTTCAGTTTTCAGGTAACAATAAGGCTCATTTTATCATTAGATATCACTATGATTTTTGTGCAATGAAGAATTACAATGTGATCACATTGGTTTCAAGTACCACTGTATTGTAAAGCATGCCATTTTTTTTAGGTTGAAGCACAAGAAAACCCTCCTTCCACCAACAAAGCAACAGCAGATGTGACCATTGTTACATTGGTTTCAAGTACCACTGTATTGTAAAGCATGCCATTTTTTTTTAGGTTGAAGCACAAGAAAACCCTCCTTCCACCAACAAAGCAACAGCAGATGTGACCATTGTCCTCCTGGATGAGAATGACAACAGTCCACAGTTTACAACTCCCAAGTATGAGGGCAAAGTTTTCAGCAATCAGACTAGTGGAATGCAAGTTGTCAAGGTGATGAATCATTGTTTTGTTGAGTCATTTAAATGTTTTCCAGTCCAGTCAATATTTTAGTAACTTTTCAGAGATTGTGGAACCATAATGTCATGACTACTATACCATAAACCTTGGAAAGAAGTTGTATACTAACTAAACGTATATACATTTTCATGTAAGGTTGAAGCAACAGACCTGGATGAAGGTTCAAATGGGGAAATCAGCTACTCCATTGAGTTTGGAAATGAGAAGGGTCATTTTGAAATGAATGAGAATGATGGGGAGATTACACTAGTTAAAGAAATCAGCCTGGTGGACAATAAAATCATTGAATTTGCTCTCTATGTGACTGCAAAAGACAGTAAGTTTTTATATCTAGGTGTTTTGGAAGACATTTGATGGTGGCATATATGGATACATTCCTTTTGGCTTAAAAACCACTGCACTTTCTTTTCATACAATTAGGGGGTGCTATAAGCAGATCAACTTCTGCAATAGTAAATGTCAAGGCACCTGGAGAGTCTCATCCTCAGTTCCTTCGGGACACCTACCAGGGACAAGTAGAGGAGGATCAGGCAGACACAGACATCGTGAAGGTCCTTACAGCACAAACTGTTTCCTTATTAGATCTTCTTTCACGAGCCATTGTTCCTGTAACTGATTTAAAGGGGTCATATTATGCGATTTCAAGTTTTCCTTTCTCTTTGGGGTGTTACAAGCTGATTGTGCATAGATAAGATCCCTGAAGTTGCAAAGACTAAAGTCTCAAAACCAAAGAGTTATTCTTTATCAAAGAGCTACTTCAATATTGATGAAAGTACTGGGGTCATCTCTGTGACAACGGCACTAGACAGAGAGGAATTTGAGCAGATCACGGTTTACATACAGGTATAAGACATTTTTAAACATTCATTTATTAAAGATTAGGCTGATGTTATGAATCTGAAGAGATTTTAGTATTTTGATCGTTCATGTTTTCTAATCATTATTTCTCAAAATAGGCAACTCAGCAGGATGATGCCAGCAAAACAGCAAATGCGGTGGTGTCCGTCACCATTGAGGATGTGAATGACAACCCGCCGGAATTTGACCAGGATCAATACACAGTATCTATTCCAGAAAATTCACCACAGGGCCAGTTTGTGCTTCAGACTAGAGTCACTGACCTAGACCTGGTACTGTTCCTTAAAAAAAATTTAAAAAAAATCACTGTCTCATAAAAACAGAAGAAAACTTACTAAGTGAACTCTTTCACTCTAGGGAGGATTTATGGGAACACTGCAGATTATTCCAGACTCCGTCCCTTTTTCCATCAGCCTTGATGGAACTATTCAGGTGAAAAGTTCTGCTGACCTAGACAGAGAGACCACAGATAGCTTCAGTTTTCAGGTAACAATAAGGCTCATTTTATCATTAGATATCACTATGATTTTTGTGCAATGAAGAATTACAATGTGATCACATTGGTTTCAAGTACCACTGTATTGTAAAGCATGCCATTTTTTTTAGGTTGAAGCACAAGAAAACCCTCCTTCCACCAACAAAGCAACAGCAGATGTGACCATTGTCCTCCTGGATGAGAATGACAACAGTCCACAGTTTACAACTCCCAAGTATGAGGGCAAAGTTTTCAGCAATCAGACTAGTGGAATGCAAGTTGTCAAGGTGATGAATCATTGTTTTGTTGAGTCATTTAAATGTTTTCCAGTCCAGTCAATATTTTAGTAACTTTTCAGAGATTGTGGAACCATAATGTCATGACTACTATACCATAAACCTTGGAAAGAAGTTGTATACTAACTAAACGTATATACATTTTCATGTAAGGTTGAAGCAACAGACCTGGATGAAGGTTCAAATGGGGAAATCAGCTACTCCATTGAGTTTGGAAATGAGAAGGGTCATTTTGAAATGAATGAGAATGATGGGGAGATTACACTAGTTAAAGAAATCAGCCTGGTGGACAATAAAATCATTGAATTTGCTCTCTATGTGACTGCAAAAGACAGTAAGTTTTTATATCTAGGTGTTTTGGAAGACATTTGATGGTGGCATATATGGATACATTCCTTTTGGCTTAAAAACCACTGCACTTTCTTTTCATACAATTAGGGGGTGCTATAAGCAGATCAACTTCTGCAATAGTAAATGTCAAGGCACCTGGAGAGTCTCATCCTCAGTTCCTTCGGGACACCTACCAGGGACAAGTAGAGGAGGATCAGGCAGACACAGACATCGTGAAGGTCCTTACAGCACAAACTGTTTCCTTATTAGATCTTCTTTCACGAGCCATTGTTCCTGTAACTGATTTAAAGGGGTCATATTATGCGATTTCAAGTTTTCCTTTCTCTTTGGGGTGTTACAAGCTGATTGTGCATAGATAAGATCCCTGAAGTTGCAAAGACTAAAGTCTCAAAACCAAAGAGTTATTCTTTATCAAAGTTGCGCATCATGTGTTTGTGTGTGTGCGAGAGAGAGAGAGAGAGAGACCCACAACCGTCTTAACCGTTAATCTCTGTTCCCCTTTCGGGCTCTGTCTTTACATTTATTTTGGAAGAGGAAGCTCGTGATTATGGTAAGGGGCGTTATATTTCCGACGTGTGCTTGTGGTGTTCGGCCAATCACAATGCACTGGGTCAGCTGGCCAATCAGAGCAGACTGCGCTTGTCGGAAGGAGGGACTTTGTAGAAATCACAGCGTTTGAGAGAGGCGGGGCATAGAGGACCTACAATAATGTACAGTATTTGAAAAATAATGTGTTTTTTGAACATTAAAGCATGTCAACATATTCTGATACACCAAATAATGATCTTTAAAAAAAAGCATCATATGACCCCTTTAAAAGCCTTTGATGACAATAATATGGTCTGCTGACTTACAACCATCTAAACTAACAAATCTTTATTTAAAGAAGTGAAAACAAAGAGATATTTACCAAACTTGGTACACTAATTTATGGACTCAATATGAAGACACATGCAAAAAATGGCAAAGCGTGGCCACTTGGTGGCGCTATAATAGGAAAAACATGAATTTGGCTGTGACTTTGGATTCATTGGTCCAATCTACTTGAAATTTGGCAAATTTTGCAAGTGTCAGCTCCAACCAGGGTCTACGAGGACAGTCCCGTATCTCAAAAAAAACCTTGAAAAAATTAAAAATTCTGTCATTATTTACATTATTCCCTTATGTTGTTTCAAACATTTTTTTCCTGTGGAATACAAAAAGGAGAAATTTACAAGTGGTGTGCAAGCTTTTTTGTTTTCCATGTGACTGTCAATCTCCAAAAAGGACACCATGAAAGGACCATCAAAGTAGTCCACACGATTTATGCACTCTATTCTTAGTCTAATAAAGGTATTCGACAGCTTTGTGTGAGGACCAGAATTAAAGAATCATAATGTACTGAAAATCAGAAGATTTGGAAAATAGCATGCATTCCTTTAAATGTAAATGGTCTAATCATGGACCAATGTGTACTCTCTCATTTACAGGTTGACTTCCTGTCCCTTGATCCTATGGTTACGGTCATCTTAAGGGTTGAGAGTGAAGTCGACAAGTTCTCTATAAACCAGGACACAGGTGTTCTCTCGACCAAAGTCAAACTAGACTTTGAGGAGAAGAGCAGCTACACTGTGCAGGTGTCGATATCAGATGGAACTAACCGGGATGAGGCATCAGTCCTGGTTGAGGTGCTGGACATCAATGACAACAGTCCAGAGTTTGAAATTCACCCTACTACTGTCCCAGTATCAGAGAATTACACGGTGGGAGATGATGTAACCTCCGTAACAGCCACAGATGCAGATTTAGGGTTTAATGGTGAAGTGCAATACACCATCCTGGGAGGTGTTGGGAGATTTAGTGTTCACCAAGAAACAGGAGCGATAACTCTAGTAGCTCCCCTTGACAGGGAGACCCAAGATGAGTACCGCTTAGTGATCACTGCCCAAGATCAGGGTCACCCGTCACGTTCCACTACCACCACTCTGGACATCTCCGTAACTGACATCAACGACAATGCTCCCATATTTTCCAAACAGCAGTATGAAACCACAGTGTCCGAGCACGCTGAAGTAGGAACAAGTGTCATAGACATTATGGCGACAGACAAAGATGACGGTGAAAATGCTATTGTGACTTATCACATTGTCAAGCAGGAGCCTTCTTCAACACCATATGTCTTTACCATCGATGAAGAGTCTGGTTCCATAAGCCTGGCTGGAAAACTGGATTATGGCAAAGCTAAACGGTACACTCTAGAGGTGGAGGGTCAAGATGGAGGAAACCCCGTTCTCACTGGCAGTACTTCTGTAACGGTGTCGATTAAGGACGTAAACGATAAAGCTCCTGTGTTCAGTAAGGACCAGTATGACGTGTCCGTCTATGAAAACCTTGCAGGTGGAACTGCTCTGGATTCTTTGGAAGTTTCAGATGAGGATGAGGTAAGAAAAGTAGATGCTAGACCTCTCCCCTAAAGTCTAGTAACTGCAGAGAAACCCCCTATTAACCAATGCCACTAGCAACCACCCAGAAAACCTTAGCAACACTCTAGTAATCAATTAGCAACCACATAGCAATAGCCTTCTAATATACACCATGTTAAGCAGTTGCAGAGGTGCTCCGACTCATCCTTGCAGGTGCATGGTAACCACATTGGAACATCTTTGCATCTTCTTAGCAACACTCAGCTACCACCCAAACGCTCTAGCATCAACTTAAAATTCTG
This sequence comes from Sinocyclocheilus grahami, assembly GCF_001515645.1. Lineage (NCBI taxonomy): Eukaryota > Metazoa > Chordata > Actinopteri > Cypriniformes > Cyprinidae > Sinocyclocheilus > Sinocyclocheilus grahami. The sequence continues at coordinate 1,556,960 of NW_015505360.1, read as the reverse complement.
TAACACCCAGAAACCATAGCAGTGCCCATGAACACCTTAGCCACCCTAACAACAATTTGACAGAATTTCCTACCAATTACTCTGAAAAGTTTAGGAACAGCTTAGTCATGCAAGTATACAAGGCATATGTAACATTCCAGTCTCTCTTCTAACTGCTCAAGTATTTAAACTACAAAAGACCTAAGCTTTCAAATTCACCTTGTACATTTCCAGGCAAGGCTTTGTCAAGCCAACATTCCAAGTTTGTTTTACCTTTTCTTGCTTCCTTTTCAATCAGGGTGGGTTCTCTAAAGGTCAGTTTATCATGGACAGTGATACCTTCATTATCAACAGTCAAGGAGTAATATCACTCAGGAGTGATGCCACCTTGAATAGAGAAACTATAGACAAATACAACATTGAGGTACAAAACTTTCACATTCATCTCTTGAAACCAACTATTCACAAAATGTTCAGGATAAATATGAATTTTAAATGGGATACTTGCATTGTCCTTTTTAGGTAATAGCTGTAGACCAGCCTGTTGATGGTTTAAGTTCCACAGCTCAGGTCACCATCACTGTTCTGGACGTCAACGACAACAACCCACAATTCCTTCCTTTCCCAGAGCCCATTGAGATTCAGGAAGGTGTGTACACTCCCTCATCAGCTGGAGAGGTGTGCTTAATCTCAGCCACAGACTCTGACATTGGAGACAATGGACGTGTCACCATGACTATTTCTTCTTACAGCAATATCTTCAGCTTCAAAGATGTGAGGAACTAAACCTATGACAGAGCATTGTCAGCTGTTCAATTCTTATTTATTATTATTATATATTTTTTGCTTTTCCCCTTTAGGATGGGACTCTACTAGCTATCGAGGAGCTGGATCGAGAGACACAAGATGTGTATGATTTGGTCATTGTTGCTGTGGATCATGGGATCCCACAGGGAAATGTAATTTCCTTTTCTTTGTAGAATTAACATGATCTAACTTCAATACAGTTTTGTTATTCTACATTCTTAGTCACAACCTCAGACAGCATTCCCACAGTCGGTTTACAGATTACTGGTGCATATTGCCAATATAACAAAAAAAATCTTGAACCTGAACTAGAAAAACATTTGAGTTCGCTCTAAAGCTGCTACTGGAGAGCTACCTTTTGCCAGAGTTGAGTTCATTTGAGTTTACAAAACAGGAGTGTCCAAACCTGCCCATGGAGAGTAAACTTCCATTAGTATTGAGCTCCAACCCTTCTTAAGTTCTCCTAAAACATGCAAAGGTATTCAGTATTACCTGAAAATTGCAGGCAGGTGTGTTGGAGCAGGGTTGGAACCTGGAGTTTGTGAAGGGTTGCTATCCAGGATCAGGGTCACCTACCCTTGCTCTTAAACAGTGGTTCCCAATCCTGGTCCTGGAGAACCCCCAACACTGCACATTTTAGATGTCTCCTTATTTAAACACACCTAAATGTGAGTGTCAGATAAGAGAGACACCAAAAACATGCAGTGTTGGGGGTTCTCCAGGACCAGGATTGGGAAGCACTGGTCTACAGTAATCCTAAAATACCTTGATTAGCTGGTTCAGGTGTGTTTGATTAGGGTTGGAGCTAAATTCTGGGGGATGGTAGCCCTCCAGGAACAGGGCTGACTACTTCTGCTCTAAATTTATTTCATATTTTGGATTTTTCCATCTCTAAATGACATGTAAAGCAAACTTCAGGTAGTGTTTTTTTATGTTGCGCAGATGATCAACCAGTCTAAGCTGCTACTGACTAAGACGTTGCACTGTGGATCCAACTTTGTGTCAATATTCAAACCTCTGGATACCTGATACTAGTTACAATACTTAAGTTAGATAGACATTGCAAATATGGGCTTTTGGTCTGTACTAGAAAAGAGTTGCTTGTGTTTATTTTTTGCAGAACATCACCACAGTGAGGGTCAGTATCACAGACGTCAATGACAATGCTCCAGTCTTCAGCTCTGACACCTACAGCAGAAGCATTCTGGTTAAAGACGCCAAGGTTGGAGAGGTGCTGCTGACGCTCTCTGCCACAGATAAAGATGCCGGATCCAACGCAATCATTAGCTACAGGTGAGGTCAAGACTTTCATACTTATAACTAAGCTTCCATTTAGAACAGTTAAACTCTTCAATATAAATAATATAAAAATACACTTACCTACATTACATTTTTTTTAGACAGATGCATGAATGTTGTCTTTCTGTAGTTTCTCTGAAGAGTCTTCCATGGTTGCACTGGATGCTGAAACAGGAGACATCACTCTGACCTCTGACCTTAGCGAGGTCACAGAAGACATGCTGCTAACCCTTACTGCTTCAGCGACAGATCATGGAACGCCAGCACAGTCTGATGAAGGTTTGGGTCTGGTTTGCATAATTCCTTTGAATTATTCCTGTGAACATTGTGTTCAAACAGTTCAGATCATGTTTGCAAATAAACAGTTATTTGGGAGGAGTTTATTCTTAGTAAACCCCCCCTTCAGTATTCAAATGTGATCCAATGAACATGTCAAAGCTAACATCTTTCTTCTCTCGGTAGCCGAAGTCTTGATCCACTTCAAAATTTCCTCTCTCACTGAGAGTGTGGCTTTTGAGAGCTCCTCCTACAACTTCAAAATTAAGGAGAATGAACCTGAGGCCACAATAGTAGGCAAGGTCAAGGCAGTACCAGGGAGTCCACTGGTTACAGTCAGCTATAACATGAAGTCACACGAGGATGTCTTCTCTGTGGATGAGGAAGGAACCATAAAAGCTCTCAGGCCACTGAACAAGGAGGAAGAGGAGTGGCACATCCTCACCGTAGAGGCAATAGACTCCAGAACACCTCCAAACACTGCAGAGACAACGGTACTATTCTTACTACAAACTAAGGCCAGAAACATACTCTACACAAGTATGCAAACACCAATGGTAGAAAGCGAAAATGCATGTTGAGTAGTTGTCCTAGAGGACAACTCAAGGAAACAGCACATCTTGATGCAACACTGAGCATGCACAAATAACTTTTGTAGCAATACGAATTGCTTTCTGACAAATGTAAGAATGCAATGACAAGTTTGTGTAACTAGAAAAGTTTGTGTTCACATACTTGCGTAGAATGTGTTTCGGGCCCAAGTCTTGATGTTCCAACACATGTTAAAGCCAAATTATATATAGTAGCACTTAACTTACTCTCTCTTCATTTTCAGGTCAGCGTTCAGGTTGAGAATGTAAATGAAGCTCCTGTGTTTGACACTGAAATATATAAGGCAGAAATGTTCAGTATCACTCCATACAAATTCCCTATAGTGAAGGTCCAGGTAAGTGAATCTCAGATGTGGCTGGTGCTTTTCAAAAGAGGGCCTAGACATCAGTTGTAAATGCAATGGATGTACTCAGACTTATTTTATATATAGTGGCATTTACCAAGGTAAGCATCACTGTTACTATTGCTTACAAGTAGTATTTCTTACACTGGAAGAATATCTAGAGACTAGAATATCATAGAGGCTTAGGGGTGGGCTCTTTTGACTCAGCCCAGAAAGCAAACACCTAGCAACCACCCAGAACATCTTAGCAACTTTATGGCTAATGCTCTACTTAACCTCCACGAAGACCCTTGCAAAATGGAAATACATAACAAAACGCATAACGGGGTTTACCCAAGTGGTTGAAATGTTGTGTGTCCCTCAGGCATCAGACCCTGATGTTGGCGAGAGCTCAGATTTGCAGTATTCACTACTGGAGTCCACATCTCTGGTGGAAGTGGAGGCAAACACTGGTCAGATCTATGTGCTGGATGCATCTAGTGTTGGCGACGGTCTGTTCACTTTACACATTAAAGCCACTGACAAACATGGACTGTTCACGACTACAAAACTTGAGGTAAGAGGAAACGGAGAGAGGGAGGAAAAAATGGAAAGCTTTTTCAAATTACCAAAGGCATTGTGACTGAGAACTGTGAAAAATGAAAGGATGAAAACAAGCTCTCATGTTTTCCACCAACAGTTCACAGTGAAAGAAAGTGAAAGTGACAACGTCGTGGTCCTCTCTCTAAACCAGCCCGTGTTCACAGTGGAGAAGAAGATACCAGAGATTGAAGAGTAGGAGAATTGCCATTTCTAAGCCTACTTTGCATGGGGACAGAAGGGAAATTTAATCATTGTAATTTGTGTTTTGAGACCGAGAGTAAGGGGAAGTATGTTCGTCCAAATTGTTCTCCCATTTTGTCACTATTTACTCACCGTCACGTTATTCCAAACCTGATGCTGCAGACTTTTCACTGTAAGACAAAAGGAAAGCTTTTTTTTTCACAGTGACCATGGGCAGATCAAGCGCCAATAATATAGTCCGTATGCATATCTTTCAAAGTCACTTTGAGTGAGAAAGAGACTAAAATTGACATCATTATTCACTCATAATCTCTATAACTGGGTCAGTGAGTTGACCTCAAGAACCCCTCATACTTGAAAAAACTTTCTTTTTGAGTTGGTTCTTTTCAGTAAACTTGTTGCAGTTCACAAATCATACTGAATGTGTTATTGGTGTTTTTTCTCAGGTCCATGACGAAAGCTTTAGGTTTGACTGTGAAAATCCTCAGTGCGAGAGCTGAGGATGGGATTGAGATGCGCACCATTCTCCGGGAATCTGCAGTCAAGACTTATATCAGCTTCATTGCCATGGACTCCAGTGGTGCTGTCATTGAAGCCACGGAGGTCAAAGAGTAAGTTAGAAATGCAATATATTCATACATTTTTTCACATGACTCCTTTTAAAGCCTACTTGGTTTCCATTGAAGCAAAAGTCTATGTAATTTAGACGCGAGTTTGAGGGATCTGAATTGTGTCGACTCCCACAGGAAACTGCGGAGTAATCACAACGCTCTAAAAGTGGAGCTGGAGAAGGTGTTTGGTTCCGATTTGGAATTCAAAGTGGAGGATGGTTCTGGAAACAATTCTGAAGATTCCAGTCAAGCAGCAGTCATCGCTCTCGGTGTTCTGCTGGCTATAAGCATTGTGGGACTCATCACTCTGACGACTGTCTATCTCGTTAGGTAACTTATTGGTGGCCGTTCAGACATCATACTGATTAAACTGTATGTTGACTTTGAACGTTTTTCAAAAGGTCTACTAATTTTTAAGGGGGAAACTTTTTTCCAAGCGTAAAAATATTTATATAATACATTATTTTTGCTGCCTCAGGAAAAAGAAAATGAAGTACACGGATTTGGACAAAGAGAGCTTCAATATTGGCAGAACCAAGACCAGATCAAGTATTGACAGTAGTTTTCAATTTTCCAGGTAAACATTATATTGTCAGAGAGCAGATGCCAAGATACACTCACATGTTAAAAATTTGATCTCAAATACAAAATGTGCATCAGTTTTGTTCTGAGATGTTTGACTAAACATATTTCTTCTGTTGATAGCAAAAAAGAAGAAGCCAAAGAGGTAAAGCACTCCATTCAGAATTAGAATTCAGCCAGTGTTCTGTGGAACTGAAAAGCTTGCATTTACAAATGCATATTACAAATTTTGTTTTTCAGGTTGAGTTCAGTAACAGACGCGAGTTTGAAAGAGATTCCGAAAATGATGCAGATTTGAAAACTGGAAGCAGCATCTCTGCCCTATGAAAACTGATGGATTATAAGACTTCATGAGTTTTAAAATGAATTGACACACTGTTAAATCTCTGTTCCAAAACTTAGTGAGTTGCATTTTAAGGCAATTCCAAAAGATACAAGCTAATCCCATAATGCATTGTGACAAGACAGAGTGAAATGTTGACTATAAATATATTTCTTTCAGTTAATAATGAAAAATTTTAAATTTTACTCAACATTTTATGTTTGCTGCCTATGTAGCGTGTGCAATATCAGTCACTTCTAGGTTTCATTTCAGTTAAGATGCTTAAACTTACCCATTTTTGGAAAAGAGCAAAAATCTTTTTTGTATCCGTGTTTTTAATATGTACATTCAACTGCCTTGCATTTTGATAATTAATTTTCAATGTGGTCTTTTACAATGGGACTTGGACATCCCAAAACCTGCTCACAAATAACAGTAGTCTTTTGCACTTTAACTGGCCCAGCTATGATTGTGTATCAAAACGCTTTTAATTTGTATCTTTGATGTAAATACCTTTTTAGAATGATTTAACTTTTAAAAAAATGTTTCTTAACCGAAGTGTGTGTATTTATCACAGGTCAATCCACAAATGAGACTTTTGAGTTTTAATCCCGCACACTTCCATCCAGTTTGTGCTTTGGGCTGTGCTCAGAAAAGCATACTAGCATACTTTTTTTAAAGATTAATCCAACCTGAACGCCAAATGTTGAGGCATTTACGCAAAAAATTTTATTAAAAAAAAATATTAAAACCAGTAATAATTTCTGAAATGAAAATTAAAATTAAATACAATTTGCTTCTGGTAAACAATGCAACATACTACCATTTGAAATGTTTTATTGTTGCATTTACAGCAAAAAAAAAAAAAAAAAGGTAGGAAGTATGCAGTGTACACTATAGTATGCTGTACACTAGTATTCTATTCCAAACACAGCCATCAGCCACTAGTTACACTCAGCAGAAAGAAAAATAATTAATAAAAATCACCTCACAACCTGCTTTTTGGACTTGATTCATAATTAAATCATATTAAAATTTTATTAAGTTATAGCCTATATTAAAATAAATCAAAACAGAAAGACAGAGAGAAATCAAATACAGAGAACGCAAGAATGACATCCAATAGATTATGGAATGTATTTCGGTAAATAAAATAGAGCTCCAACTGTTCCATCAAATGTGCAATATTCCAGCCACAAATGTTCTGAGCCTGAAAAAAGCACCGTAAGTTTCTATATACACAACGTAGGTATATATATATACACACACAGTAGATTTATATATACAGTATACGGCGCTTGAATGGATATATACTGTATACATACATCTTACAGAAATATATATATATATATATATATATATATATATATATATATTTTACCCATCTCATTTACAAAGCCAGGCAACATCTAGAAGATTCTTTACAGAATCAAGGTTCTTGTGGTTCGTTCTTTCTTTTCAATATACAAAGTAAACATAGTTTTTGATATCCACCACAGAGAGAAAAAAAAAAACACAGCAAGGCCTTCTCAGCCTCACATCTGTAAGTACAAAACTGGCACAGAAGACAATCATAATAATAATAATAATACACGTGAATAAAAACTAATTAAATTATGCACTGATGGGACTAAAACGTTGTAAACCTTTTCCCTGTTTCACTGCAGCCTCGAAAACAAACCACTTCAAAACAAAGAAACCAACAAAATCACGATTTAAAAAATAAAAAAACTGCCCTTTGACAAAAAAATGCTCCAGTTGTTTTTTTTCGTTCTGTACAATTAATGCAGAGCTCAGTTTTCTGGAACCGGAAAACTGAACTTCTTGTGTTGCAACCTAAAACAGATAAAGAGCGAGGCCAAAGAGCGAAAAAAAAAAGAAAAGTTGGACTTCAATTACTATGTCCAACTACTCTTAAAAAGACAAAACTGAACAGCATGGCGAACGTGAAAATGTGAAATGCGAAAAAGGAGGGATGCGATAGTAACATCACAAAGCTAAGGGGCGTGTCCCTCCTTTCCCGTTCGAAAGTTTGGCAACCACAGCAATCGTGGCCTCGACTGTGCGCGACAGCATCTCCAGAGCATCCTGCACGGGGGCGTGGGCACACCCGCCTGACTCCGCCTCCTGAAGCGAGCAGCTCCGCCCCTCGGCAGCATCTGGCAGGCTGGAGAGTAAAAGCACTGAGTCAGCGGAGGAGGAGGAGGAGGAAGTGGAGGGCACTTCCTCTTGCTCTGGCTCCGCCTCCTGCTCTTGCACTTCCTTCTGCCCATCTTCCTCTTCCTCCTCCTCTCTTCCAGCTCTCTGCGGTGGAGGTTCGTCCGCTCGGCCAAACGCTTCAGGAAGGGAGGAGGATGATGACGAAGATGATGATGAAGATGAAGAAGAAATATCCATTTTCTTCTCCTCGAGGGACGCGCTGTCAGGAGAGGGTGGGTCGTTTTCCACTCCCGGGTCGATGAGGGAGGAGTCTCGGGTTTCGGTGTCCGAAGTGCTGGTGGGCGTTAACGCCTCTCCTGGCTCCGCCTTCTGCTCCGAGCAGGGAGCCAATGAGGAGGAAGCAGATGGAGGACAGACGCTGTCTGCCGGCCGATCTTCAGCACTGCTGCTCACCCGCCGGCGCTTCACTGGAGTGACACCTTCCTCTTCCACTGCGAAACAGACAGAGATATAAAATGAAGCAACATGAACCCAGTGATGTCATCAACAATAAGCGCACATTATGCATAATACCCACTTAAAAATGCTTACTTTTATAATTTAAAAAGTATACCATTTAGGATTGCTTTGTGTGATTAATGTTGTTTCTCATTTAAAGTGTTTAAGCATTTTGAGTTCCTTGAAAAGTGCTCTGGTATTACTAATAGTACTATCATGCGTAAGATATATATATTTCAATTTATGTATAATTACAATATGTAATCAGTTTAAAATGTACTTTTAGTCATTTGCAAGATGTAAAAAAAGGTTATTTTTTTACCCCTAGCTGTTGCTACTATTTTATATTTAAATAAATATTATATCATATTTTAAATAATTCAAAGCCGTGGTGTACAAGAAATGCATATTTCCTTTTTTGTAGCCTTAGATGTTGCTACCATTTTTATAAATAAATAAATAAATATTCACCAACAAATTGTATTTATTTTTAAATATTTACTTTAAGATATTTATTTAATAGTTATTTTATTTTTTAAATAAAACTTGTTAGTGTTCGAGTACCCTGAAAAGCGCTCTTTAAATAAAAGTATTATTGTTATTATTTACAAAAAACATTTTCTGTATTAAAATATTAAAATGTACTTTATAATTATTAATAAAATAATTCAAAGCCATGACGTACAAGAAAACATTCTCCTGTTTTGTACCCCTAGCTGTTGCTACCATTTTTATAAATCAATGATTATTTAAAATAATGAATAAATAAACAAAATACTATTACTACTACTATTTATTTTTGCATGGCAGTGAAACGAGCGTGTTTGTGTGTGCATTGTCACCTTTGGCTTTGCGTTCCTTGGCCTCCATCTCTAAAGTGGTGCGGTGCTGCAGACACAGTCTGCATTTGGACAGCAGCTCCTGTAGAGCCGGACCTAAAGCAGGATCCAGCTGCTGAGGGGCGTAAACTGACAGCACCAGCAGCAGCGCACGCAGATCCTTCAACAGACAGAGAGAGGGATGAATAAAGAGCTCTGGAGCGCTGGGTAAGAAGTGAGGTGGAGCTGTACTGACTGCGTTCAGGAGGCTGCTGGTCTTGCTCAACTCTGCTCTCTGATTGGTCAGCTCAGGCTGCAGGCTGTGGTACTCGTTCAGTAGGTTGGTCACCAACACATTGACGAGATTCGAGCAGCTTTGGCCTGATAACACCTGCACCTGCACCTAAACACACGAATCAAGTTTTAAACAGCAGCAGGAGAAGCTCAATGTCAGAAAGCAAAGAAGAAACGTTTCAAAATAAACTTAAATTTGGGTAACTTGCATTGAACAAGGTTTCACACTTGTAATTACGTGTTAGCACCATGAGACACAAAACTAGCACAGTTTCTGGGACAACAGTCAATTATATTTTTGGCCACAGAATTGACCAATCAGAATCAAGTATTCAAGAGTGTTGTGCAGTAACTCCAGAATAGCATTATTAAACTAAGTGAAGATAACCCGTGACTACATTAAATCTGCGTGAGAAGCAGATGTGCATGTATTTACTTTATGTAAGAAGCAGGTGAGGAAGGAGTAGGCGATGTTGTTGTTCAGGAAGTTTCTCTCGTCCATCAGGATGCATTTCATGTATTCTCCAAACGCCGGATCCTCACACAACAGCTTCACACACGACTGAGCCATCGCACACTGACAGAGACCAGAAAACACACACATCAGATTCTCACTTCTGATTGGATGAAATTGCTTTATTTTCATAATTATGCCTCTGAAATATCTGCTGCTTAAAGGCCACCTGTAGTGTCGCCCATATAAGGAATCCAACTGACATACAGAAATGTGTAATTAAAAATTACACTAATGTAATGCGTTTTAAAAAGAATTGCTTAATGTGTGATTATTGTTGTGTCTCAATTAAAGTGACTTTGAAAAGACATTATTATTATTATGTATAAAAATATAGTTTTTTGTAAATAAAAACTATATTTAAAAGTAAATAAAACAATATTTTCTTATTATAAATAGATAGGAAATATTAGAGTAGAGGAAATATTATAATAAATTATAATATAAATGATTATTATTACTACTATTACTATTATTATTATTATTATTATATAATATTATGTCTTAAGTGTTCATTTTTCAAAATTGAGATTTAGACTTGATCTGAATAAATAATCTTTCCATTGATGTATGGTTTGTTAGGACAATATTTGGTCGAGATACAACTATTTGAAAATCTGGAATCTGAGGGTGCAAAAAAATACTGAGAAAATCGCCTTTAAAGTCGTGCAAATGAAGTTCTTAGCAATGCTTATTACTGAACAAAAATTAAGTTTTGATATATTTACATTAGGAAATTTACAAAATATCTTCATGGAACCTGATCTTTACTTAATATCCTAATGATTTTTGGCATAAAAGAAAAGTTTATAATTTTGACCCATACAATGTTTTTTTGGCTATTGCTACAAATATACCCCAGCGACTTAAGACTGCTTTTGTGCTCCAGCGTCACATTTTGTATTGTGTAATTAGAGCTTAAAATGTGATTATGGGAATATGTAACATGAATAAATGCATATTTTCTTTTTGCACCCTTAACTGTTGCTAACATTTCTTATTGAAAAAATAAAATAAATAAAAATGTATTATTATAAATAAATGTAATAATAATAATAATAATTATTATTAAAATAGAATAATTCAAAGCCATGCATGGTAGTAATTTTACCACAGTTTTGATATTAAATTGATTATTAATGATTAGCTATGTGATAATAATAATAATAATAACGTTATTATTATATTTTTAAAAAATTATAATTCAAAGCTAGGCATGACGGCAATTTTACCACAGTTTTGATTTGGAGCTGATTTATTTATTACTTCAAAGCTATGCATGATTTTGCCACAGCTTTAGGCACTCCACATCTCATCATGCTTAACCTGTGGCAAAATCATTGTAAGACATGACCTCTACGTTTGTGTGACAGAAGACTGAGAAGATTTTACCTGAGACTGAGCAAGTTCTGTCCATAGTTTTGGAAAGAGAGCCAGGTGTAGAGGAAGTCCTTCATATGCTATCAACACACCTGCACACAAGTGAATAAACACCATCAGCACACACACACACACACACACACACACAGTCAAATAGAGCTTTCGAGAGTGAAGCATCCTTACTGAGTTTCACCAGAGTCTCGGTGAACTTCTCACAGTTGATGGCAACTCGGCAGAGCAGGTGAATGAACTGATGATACGACAGGAAGTAGTCCAACAACATCCTGTCATACACCTCATCTTTACCCTACAGGAAACACAAACCGCACTCGATGAATAACTCAAGCTCAGCGTGTGACAGGATTCATGCGCTGGTCTCATACACACCTTACTGGTCTCCACCATCGAGGGCAGCAGGCACATGTTGAGCTCCGGTCTGGGAGGTCGAATGTTGTTCTTTCCGCCCATCAGCTTGATATTCTCTCTACAGGGCAGATACGGGCCAAACGACACTGCAAACACACACAGACAGTGTTAGAGATCACGGTGATCGTGATGATGGTGATCAGTGCTGTGTGTATGAAGGGTTTGGCGGGACTCACTGGGGATGTTGCTGTGGTGGTAAGTGCAGTGGTTGTGCTGCAGGAAGGGCACGAGCGTGTGCAGGAAGTCATGAGGACTCAAGAGCACCAGCTCCTTCAGCACATCTGAGAATGATAAGCGTGCACATTCAGATCACGTTCATCTGCTACTTCGGTTTATCTGAAATCTGGTTCGTGGATGTGGTGACTCACCCAGACAGGCGTTACGCAGCTCCGGTGGGCTGTAAGAGTTCAGCAGTGTCAGCAGCTTATGAGCAAAATCAATCCTCTCCTGCCACTGGATCAACGCCTGCTTCACATCTACCAGACACGAACAAATGAGCAGTGACTGAGATTACAGTGCATGTACATTATGGGTAACTGAGAACTTTTTGTATTGCATAAGGCACATTAAGGGTAACGGGGTAATTCAGAATTGATTCTTTAGGTGTATTATGGGTAATGAGTACTATGGCATTGCATGATATATTGAATTATGATAATAGAGTACTTTTGTGTTCCACATTTAGGTGTATTATGGGTAAATACTTTTGTAATGCATAAGGTGCATTATGGGTTATGGGGAACTTTAGTATTGATTTTTCAGGTGAATTATGGGTAATGAGTACTTTTAAACTGCAGATTAAGCTGTATTAGGGCTAATGAGTACTTTTGCATTGCATGCTAAATTGCATGATAATGGGGTACTTTTGTGTTGCATGAGGTGCATTGTGGGTAATGGGTACTTTAGTATTAATTCTATAGGTGCATTATGGGTAATGTGTAGTTTTTGTACTGCACGTTATGGTGCATTATGGGTAATGTAGTACTTTTGCATTGCATGCTAAATTGCATGATAATGGGGTACTTTTGTGTTGCATGAGGTGCATTGTGGGTAATGGGTACTTTAGTATTAATTCTATAGGTGCATTATGGGTAATGTGTAGTTTTTGTACTGCACGTTATGGTGGATTATGGGTAATGAGTTGTTTTGTATTGCAGGTTATGGTGCATTAAGGCTAATAGAGTACTTTTGCATTGCATGATAAATGCACATTATGAGTAGTTTTGCACTGCATTTAGGTGTATTTTGGGTAAATAAGTACTTTTGCATGGCATTGTAAGGTGCATTTTGGGTACCGAGTACTTGCACTGTACGTGAAGGTGTATAATGGGTAATGAGTAGTTTTGTATTGCAAGGTAAGGTGTATTATGGGTAATGGGGTACTTTAGCATTGATTATTCAGGTGCATTATGGGTAATAAAGTACTTCTGTATTGCATGTTACAGTGCATGAGTAATGAAGAACTCTGGAGTTATTTATTTAAGGTGCATTACGGGTAATCATTACCCACAATACACCACACATTTCACATGGAGGTTATGTAGTACCTTTGCGCTGTAAGTAGGGTCGCGTTGCCTTTAAAACAGACAGGAAGATGGACAGCAGCTCCACTAGATCTCCGGTCACATGACACGCAGTAGCCTCATGGTACATCATGTGCAGGGTGTTGAAGGACTGCAGACACAGAGATATTTAATTCTACAGGACAGTCCATTTAAATGTGAAGATGCATGAAAAGAGTGAGAGTATGGATACCTCAGTCATGAGGATGAGGCCTCTGTTGAACACCACCAGCAGTCTGTCCTCATCGTTCTCCAGCAGAATACGGAAGGCACTGAGAGTACACAAAGAGTTTAGTATGAATGAAAACGGCTCCATCTTGTAAAATAAATACTAATTTTAAGGAGTGTGTGTTTGTACCTGATGAGAGTGGTCCAGCAGGAGCGTCCGTCCAGACAGCGCAGGTAACAGCTGATGGTGGTCTTCTTGAACTGCTTTACGTCCTCCAGCTCTTCCTCTCTCATATCAGGCCTCTGAGCCACAAACAACTGCATCAGGTTAAACAACTCCTCCACCGCCTGCAGAGAAAGAAAAAACATGCTGTTATTTGCTTGAACTGAATTAACCTGAACAGCTGAAACTTAAATTCAGACATCATATTCCCTCAGAAAGAAACAGGAGGCACATGTTATGAAAACATGGCTTGAACCTCAACAAAATACTATTAATAAACAAAATGTTTACTGAAATGCTTAACTCTCTGAAAATGTTGTTTTTAACTTGAGATCAAACTAAATGCAGCGTTATTATAGGCATTATTTTATTAATATGAGATTAAGAACAAACCTGTTATCAAAATTTGGGAATGTTGTTTAAATGCAGATTTTATTTTTCTAGCAATAAACATTATGTAAACAACAAAAGTAAATAAACATATAAAATAAAAAGTGCATAATAAGTAATGATAATGGATGAAGTGACAGTAAAGCTATTTATAATGTAACAAAACATTTCTTTCAATAAATGCTGTTCTTTTGATCTTTCTATTTAAAGAATCCTGAAACATGCATCACAGTTTCCACAAAAATATTAAAGCAGCTCAACTCTTTTTATCACTGATAATCAGAAATGTTTCTTGAGCCGCAAATCAGCATATTAGAGTGAATTCTGACGGATCATGTGATGCTGAAGACTGGAGTAATGATGCTGAAAATTCAGCTTTAATATTTTACATTGCAATATTACATTTTAAAATATATTACCATAAAAAACAGCTATTCTTAATTGTAATAAGATTTCACAATATTACTATTTTTACTGTATTTTTGATCAAATAAATGCAGCCTGGTGAGCAGAAGACACTTCTTTCAAAAACATTTAAAAATCTTACACTTTTGAATGGTGGTGTAGTTACTGATAAACTATCATATACAGTGGTGTGAAAAAGTGTTGGCCCCCTTCCTGATTTAGTCAAATATTAGTCAAAGATAACACAAGTGAACACAACATGCAGTTTATAAATGAAGGTTTTTATTATTAAGGGAAAATAAAATCCAAAACTACATGGCCCTTTGTGAAGAAGTGTTTGCCCCCTAAACCTAATAACTGGTCGGGCCACCCTCAGCAGCAACAACTGCAATCAAGCGTTTGCGATAACTTGCAATGAGTCGGTTACAGCGCTGTGGAGGAATTTTGGTCCACTCATCTTTGCAGAATTGTTGCAATTCAGCCACATTGGAGGGTTTTCGAGCATGAACCGCCTTTTTAAGGTCATGCCACGGCATCTCAATAGGATTCAGGTCAGGACTTTGACTAGGCCACTCCAAAGTCTTCATTTTGTTTTTCTTCAGCCATTCAGAGGTGGACTTGCTGGTGTGTTTGGGATCATTGTCCTGCTGCAGAACCCAAGTTCGCTTCAGCTTGAGGTCACGAACAGATTGCCGGACATTCTCCTTCAGGATTTTTTGGTAAACAGCAGAATTCATGGTTCCATTTATCACAGCAAGTCTTCCAGGTCCTGAAGCAGCAAAACAGCCCCAGACCATCACACTACCACCACCATATTTTACTGTTGGTATGATGTTCTTTTTCTGAAATGCAGTGTTACTTTTAC
>NW_015505360.1:1490434-1539506 GCF_001515645.1 Sinocyclocheilus grahami | reverse complement strand
TGAATAATGGCTCTCACTGTGGTTTGCTGGAGTCCCAAAGCTTTAGAAATGGCTTTATAACCTTTTTCCAGACCGATAGATCTCTTTTTCTCATTTGTTTCTGAATTTCTTTGGATCTCGGCATGATGTCTAGCTTTTGAGGATCTTTTGGTCTACTTCACTTTGTCAGGCAGGCCCTATTTAAGAGATTTCTTGATTGCGAACAGGTGTGGAAGTAATCAGGCCTGGGTGTGGCTAGAGAAATTGAACTTAACAGGGAGACAAACACTTCTTCACACAGGGCCATGTAGTTTCGGATTTTGTTTTCCCTTAATAATAAAAACCTTCATTTAAAAACTGCATGTTGTGTTTACTTGTGTTATCTTTGACTAATATTTAAATTTGTTTGATGATATGAAACCTTAAAGTGTGACAAACAGGCAAAAAATAAGAAATCAGGAAGGGGGCCAACACTTTTTCACACCACTGTAAATGAAAGACAAATATGTGTTTGGTCATATTTCTTGTAATAACTTTGGTAACTGGTTCAGAAACTGCTGAAGTGAAGGACAGAGGATGTTGTGCTCACCCCTGGGTACTGGCTGGCGTGGGGCGTGAGGTTTTTGAAGGCCCACTGTATGTTCTGGTGTGAGGCCAGCTGGCGGGTGAAGGTGGGCGACTGCTCGCAGCACATGCGCAGGATGGCGTAATACGCCGGCAGCATCCCGCGGTTGAACAGCACCACCTCCTGATCGTCGTGATCGGCCAGGATGTAGTTGAAGGCAATGTTTTTTGTGACGACTGGGTTTTGGACGATGAGACGCACATTCTCGCTGCAGTCCATGCAGACGTTATACCAGAAGGACAGAAGCGCTTGCTTGTTGTGATTCGTGGCGATGGCTGGCTCTGATAACTTAGGCTGTGAGATCGAGAGAGACACATGAGAGCTCAAATATGCATCATATGAGCACCTAGACATGCTTTCGTCTGCACGTGAAGTACCTGGAAGAGGTTCCAGAGGTCCATGAAGTAGCTGGAGAACATGAGCTTCTCGGTTTTGGAGATGAGGCAGTAGGTCATGAAGCTGAAGTACTGCACCAGTTTGGTGGTCCCATGCACCGGCACGTCCACGTAGAGCTTGGCCCGGCCCAGCAGGCCCAGCAGCAGGTTGTAGACCTGGTGCAGAACCACGGTGGTGTCGGGACTCAGCGGGAGGTCCCGCGTGGGGATGTGAAGAGAACGTGTGGAGCGGAACATCTGACGGAAGGAGTTGCTCGGGATGAGAGATACCAGCAGATACGCCGCAGCTGAGAGAGAGATTTATTATATATGTCACAAAATAATGTACAATCTGACAGTTTACCAGGCAAAATAAAAATAAGATTAGCTATTCATGTTGTAGATGTTTGTTTGGACACCTAAATGTTATCCATTCAGATATTTTTAAGCATGTGTGTAGTTCTTGATGCTATTATCATGTGTATTCATATATACACTACAGTTCAAAAGTTTGGGCCAGTGTTATTATCATAAAGTAAAACAATAAAAAATAAAACATTTTAGTTAAATAAAGATAAAATAAAACACAAAAAAACTTAAATGACTTATTTCAGCTTGTTGCCAAAGCAACAGTACTCATTTTCATTTAGTTTTAGTTAAAATACTAAATTAAGTAAAACTAATAAATTAAACTTAAAAACTAAACTGACATTTAAAAGAAAGAAAAAAAACGAATACAAATATCAGTACACAATAAAATGTTTAAAACTAAAATTAAAAAAGAAAATATTTTTACAAATCTAACTTAAAATATTAACAAAAAATATAATATAATATCAATAATTCTAAAATAACACTGGTTTGAGGTCAGTAAGATTTTTTATGTTTTTGAAAGAAGTCTCTTCTGCTCACCAAGGCTGCATTTATTTGATCAAAAATACAGTAATATTGTGAAATCTTATTACAATTTAAAATAGCTGTTTTCTATGTAAATATACAGAATTTTAAAATGTAATCTATTCCTGTGATCAAAGCTGAATTTTCAGCATCATCAGTGTCACATGATCCTTCAGAAATCATTCTAAAATGCTGATTTGCCGCTCAAGAACCATTTATTATTATTATACGTGTTGAAAACAGTTAATATTTTTGGTCAATTTAATGCATGTGTGTGTGTAGATTTTGTGTGTTCTTACATGTTCGGACTCGTGGGTAGTTGTGCGCCAGCAGAAACCTCTCCACCCAGTTCTCCATGTTCTGCAGAACCCAGCTGTGAGCCAGCTTATTACGCGGAGTCTGAACGGCCAACCAGTCCAAACACTGAGACGGGTTATACTCGATCACCTGACAGACAGAGATCAGAACATCAGCGTATGAAGCTCTCCAAACATCACTGACACAAAACTCAGATGTGAAGCAACATTTCAGTGAAGAAGTGAGAAAGTGTAAGAGCGATGGGGCTGTCTGTGGGCCGATTTACCTCCCAGATCCTCTGCAGGATGTAGGACGCAAACGAGGGCATTCCCGGAGGACCTGCAGCAAACTCCATCAGCATCGTCAGCAGCTTGAAGAACGGATTTGCCGCCTGATAGACATGCACAAAATGTTAGTTAGTGTGTGGAACAATCAAATAATAAATCAATAATAGTAGTAGAGTTGTTCTTACCTCTGGAGTCAGTTTAGCGATAGAGGTGAACAGCATTGACACGATCTATACCAACAGAAGAACACAAACCATGTTATGTTATAGCTTGATATAATTGTTTGCATGCTTAGAAATACTTGAAGGACACTGAGATACACTACGTGCGTAGCTAGCGTGCGTCTTACATGTTCAGCCAGGCGGTTGTTGTATCTGCAGAGGCTGAATATGAGGTTGCAAGTCTGTCGGATGTTGATGCTGTCTCTGATGTGCTGGAACAGGAAGGGGAAACCTTTTCCTCCGGTCAGTGCGGCCATGTCACTCTGAGACAGAGTCAAGTGTCTGCAGATAGACGGAGACAATCAGACATTACTAAAACAAAGCCTCGGTTAAAAAGAAAAAAGTACAAATGACTGATGCCAACAACACTACAGAAACTACTTTCAACAGCCCTAACACAGGTTTCATTTTCTTTAAAGGAATTTTGGGGTGAAATATGGTATGTTTTGTGAGATTAAAACCCAATTCTTCAGTGTGTACCTCTCGGATCTGGACTGCTCCACCAGCAGAGCTATGAGCGCGATCATCTTCTCCAGAGCGGCTGGCCTGTACTTCTCCTCCGCCAGTGAGAGGATGTCCTCCTCTTCATCCTCCTCACCCTCCTCCTCCTCAGATAACACCTCCACCTGAGGCTGAGAGACAGAGAGATGGACGTGATGATCTGAGATCAGGGAAACCCTGAATCAGAGAAGATCAAGCCTGATGAGATGCCACTCACATTTTCAGGTCCTTTAGTGCCTATGTAGAAATGCACCATTATAGAAATGGCTTGCAAAGACAAGAGGAACTGACTCTGTGAAGACAAAAAGAAGAAAAAAATAAAGATTAAAAGAAAAAATAAATAAAGAACATACTTTAAAAATTGTCCAATTTTAGCAAATAATAAATAAATACCTAAAATGAAGCAAGTAAAATAAATAAGTAGGTACGTAAATAAATAAGTAAAAAAAATTAAGTAAATAAATAAGTAAAACAACTAAAGTAGATACATAAATAAAATGAAACAGGTCAAATAAGCAAATAAAAGTAAATAAGTAAAATAAATAAGTAGGTAAATAAAGTAAAACAAATAAGTAAATAAATACAGAAATTAAATAGCTAAATAAATACATAAAGTAAAAAAAGTAAATAAACAAGTAGGTAAAAATAAATTAAAGCAAGAAAATAAAGAATATACTTTAAAAATGTTCAAATTTTAGTAAATAATAAATAAATGCCTAAAGAAGAAAAAAATAAAGATTAAAAGAAAAAATAAATAAAGAACATACTTTAAAAATTGTCCAATTTGAGCAAATAATAAATAAATACCTAAAATGAAGCAAGTAAAATAAATAAGTAGGTACGTAAATAAATAAGTAAAACAACTAAAGTAGATACATAAATAAAATGAAACAGGTCAAATAAGCAAATAAAAGTAAATAAGTAAAATAAATAAGTAGGTAAATAAAGTAAAACAAATAAGTAAATAAATACAGAAATTAAATAGCTAAATAAATACATAAAGTAAAAAAAGTAAATAAACAAGTAGGTAAAAATAAATTAAAGCAAGAAAATAAAGAATATACTTTAAAAATGTTCAAATTTTAGTAAATAATAAATAAATGCCTAAAATGAAGCAAGTAATATAAGTAGGTATGTAAATAAATAAATAAGTAAAAAAAATTAAGTAAATAAATACATTAAATAAGTAAAATAACTAAAGTAGATACATAAATAATAAAATAAAATAAGTAGGTAAATAAAGTAAATACATGAGTAAAATAAAAAAATTAAACAAATTAAATAAGTAAATACATAAAATAAATAGATAAATATAAATAAATAGGTAAATAAAGTAAAACAAATAAGTAAATAAATACAGAAATTAAATAGATAAATAAATACATAAACTTAAAGTAAATAAACAAGTAGGTAAAAATAAATAAATTAAAGCAATAAGCCCCGTGAAGCCGTGGTTTACAGTGAATTAAACAAATTAAATAAATACATAAAATAAATAGATAAATATAAATAAATAGGTAAATAAAGTAAAACAAATAAGTAAATAAATACAGAAATTAAATAGATAAATAAATACATAAACTTAAAGTAAATAAACAAGTAGGTAAAAATAAATAAATTAAAGCAATAAGCCCCGTGAAGCCGTGGTTTACAGTGAATTTATAACAGCTAAGGGGCGTTGTTAGACACGATGCGAAGCGGAGTAAAACCCCCTTAGCTGTTATAAATTCACTGTAAACCACGGCTTCACAGGGCTTATTGCTTTGATAAAACGGTTATTCCATATACGTAGTAAGGTTTCACAAAATAAAACGGAGCAAATAAAGTGTAATGATATTAATAAAAACAGTATTCTTCCACCAAACAATGTAGTTCCTCAGAAACAGTTGTGGTTCCAACAAAGTGGTTGAGTGGTTGCACAGAAGTAAACAAAGGTGTATGTTTGAAGAACAATTAAAAAAATACAAAAATAAAATAAAATAAAAGTAGAAAAGTAGGTAAGTATATGTTACCTCCTCTTCTCCCATTTTGGCAAACTCATAGAGGAAGGCAAAGTATTCAGTCAGATGTTTGCTGTGCGGCTTCACTCCGTGCTCCATGATTGACAGCAGCGTTTTGACGAACCGCGTCACACATGAGCGGCTGCCGATGTCCTCCACCGGCCCATCCATATCATCAGAGCTGCAGACAGAGCAGAACAACAACAGCCAGCAGAAATGAGAAGGTTTATAGAACAAGTCTCTACTTTCCTGACAGTATAACAGCACATGGCTTTGAAGACATGAGGAAAGGATGTTATTTGGCTCCAGAGGAAGACAAAAAGGGATGCATCACACACCCGTCCTCCATGCCCGGCTGCAGGTACAGGTGAGCGTGGACCGGTCTGAGGCGCTGGATCACGTGAATACACAACCTCTGAAACATCTGAAACATCACATTATGAGTATTATATGTTAATTTAATCAAATTTTCTGAAAAACTTTTTTTTTTTTTTTTTTAAATATGTGAATGCCTCAGTGCTAGTCAGAATTAAACCGTTATAATGTCAAAATAAATTATGTGGCAGTAGTTTTAATTGAGAACCTAATGGAGAATTGGCCTCAAAACTGAACTCATATTGGAGATCATGTTTGGCCACCAAAATAGTGCACTTAGAGTTTCATAAAAACATGCTGCTTCATTAGTGTAGCGTTGACATCTGCTGTGACCTCTCATTTTGTCTGAAGCCACAGACTTAGCAGTTCAACCGAGCAGAGCTCTTCATCACACCTCATGCGTAGACACAAACGCCGACGACGGAGGCAGAAAGTCACCAAAATGGACAGGGTGAGAAACATTGAGGAAAAAGTACACATCTCTACATATTAGTGTTTGATCTGTACTAATCTTTTGTATGTATTTTTGACAGTCCTCATCCTTCAGTAGTATTACAGACTCCACAATGAGTCTCAACATTATCACTGTCACTCTCAATATGGGTAAGAACTTATTCACTAGTTCATTCCCTTCTTTTCCCCCATCATCCATCCCTGTGCCTTCTCCCTTTTCTCTTATCTGTCCACTCCACCTGCTTATTAAACTGAACCTCCTGTTTTTCAAGGTCTAGTGTGCACAGTGTGCTCTAAATATAGATGAACACGTCATTTGGAAACAGCCTGATCTCTTTTTCTCACAGAGAAGTACAACTTCCTGGGCATCAGTATAGTGGGTCAGAGTAATGACAGAGGAGATGGAGGCATCTATATTGGCTCCATTATGAAAGGTGGCGCGGTGGCGGCTGACGGCAGGATTGAGCCTGGAGACATGCTGTTACAGGTAGTAGGTAAAAATAAATTAAAGCAAGAAAATAAAGAATATACTTTAAAAATGTTCAAATTTTAGTAAATAATAAATAAATGCCTAAAATGAAGCAAGTAATATAAGTAGGTATGTAAATAAATAAATAAGTAAAAAAAATTAAGTAAATAAATACATTAAATAAGTAAAATAACTAAAGTAGATACATAAATAATAAAATAAAATAAGTAGGTAAATAAAGTAAATACATGAGTAAAATAAAAAAATTAAACAAATTAAATAAGTAAATACATAAAATAAATAGATAAATATAAATAAATAGGTAAATAAAGTAAAACAAATAAGTAAATAAATACAGAAATTAAATAGATAAATAAATACATAAAGTAAAAAAAGTAAATAAACAAGTAGGTAAAAATAAATAAATTAAAGCAATAAGCCCCATGAAGCCGTGGTTTACAGTGAATTTATAACAGCTAAGGGGCGTTGTTAGACACGATGCGAAGCGGAGTAAAACCCCCTTAGCTGTTATAAATTCACTGTAAACCACGGCTTCACAGGGCTTATTGCTTTGATAAAACGGTTATTCCATATACGTAGTAAGGTTTCACAAAATAAAACGGAGCAAATAAAGTGTAATGATATTAATAAAAACAGTATTCTTCCACCAAACAATGTAGTTCCTCAGAAACAGTTGTGGTTCCAACAAAGTGGTTGCAGAGCAGCACAGAAGTAAACAAAGGTGTATGTTTGAAGAACAATTAAAAAAATACAAAAATAAAATAAAATAAAAGTAGGCGATTGAGTAAGTATATGTTACCTCCTCTTCTCCCATTTTGGCAAACTCATAGAGGAAGGCAAAGTATTCAGTCAGATGTTTGCTGTGCGGCTTCACTCCGTGCTCCATGATTGACAGCAGCGTTTTGACGAACCGCGTCACACATGAGCGGCTGCCGATGTCCTCCACCGGCCCATCCATATCATCAGAGCTGCAGACAGAGCAGAACAACAACAGCCAGCAGAAATGAGAAGGTTTATAGAACAAGTCTCTACTTTCCTGACAGTATAACAGCACATGGCTTTGAAGACATGAGGAAAGGATGTTATTTGGCTCCAGAGGAAGACAAAAAGGGATGCATCACACACCCGTCCTCCATGCCCGGCTGCAGGTACAGGTGAGCGTGGACCGGTCTGAGGCGCTGGATCACGTGAATACACAACCTCTGAAACATCTGAAACATCACATTATGAGTATTATATGTTAATTTAATCAAATTTTCTGAAAAACTTTTTTTTTTTTTTTTAACAATGTTTTCTTTAAGGGGAAGGGTGTGGGTTTGTCTGTTAATAATTATGATAAAAATAAGAATTATTATTATAATTATATTTATTTAAAATTACATTTAAGTAAAGTTGTTTATGTAACACTCACCTGACGTACAATCTGATTGGGACACTTGATGAGAATCTGCATTGGCCACCAGTTATCATCTGCCATCTGATCCAAAAACCACTGCGCACACAAAGACACAGATCTCATCAACTCACTCCATTCATTTTTCTCACAAGTGATTTTCCAGAGCAGAAGATGCTATGAAAAAATAAGCTAGATATAAAGTGTGTGTGTGTGTGTGTGTGTGTGTGTGTGTGTGTGTTACCTCACAGGCAGCTTGGCTATTGTTAAATTGTTTGGTCAAGAGTTCGATCCACTGCAGCATTGTGGGAGCGTTTACCACGAATAAATGCTTTTTTATAAGAGAAGTCGCTGACTTTTTGCGACAGGTGTGATTCAGCTTACGGCACTTCCCATTCATTCCTATGGGATCCGTAAACGGTGATTGAGTGTTGCACAACTTCAATGAAATTCAATGACGTCAAGGCTGTAATGTGATTGGTTGTTAAGGGACACGTGACCAAAGTTAGCCGTTACGCTTTCTCCAATAGCAAGTAATACAGACCCTCTTATCCTCCCTATAGTAAGATAATCTCTGTCTGTACCTCCAGAAGGTCAGGAGAAATGTCAAAGTTCAAGTCCTTCTCATTCTCCTCCTCCACTCTCTTATAGAACAGCATGTAGGCACTGTGGGTCTGAAAGACAGACACATCACACGTTACTTTGTTTACAGAGCATTTATGGGCAGTTTACAATCTTGAGCGAGACCTATTTAAATAAGAATAAGAATTTTTACAATTATAATGAATATAAAAAATAATATATAAATAATAGTAATAACAATCTATTATTAATTATTACTATAATAATTATAATCAATATAAAAATAATGTAAAATGAATATATAAAATAATAATAATAATAATATATTAAAAAGTATTACAATTAATACAATTCTTATAATTAATATATAAAATAAAATGAAATAATAACAACAGCAACACAACCTATAATTTATTACTATAATAATTATAATTAATTAAATTATGTATATATAAAAATGTGATATTAATTATATGTATTATAATAATAGTATGTAAAATAAAATGAAATCATAATTTATTATTACTTTAATAATTATAATACTAGATTATAATACAATTTTTTACTATAATACAATTAATATAAAATATATATTAATATATAAAATAATATTGTACAAAATTATGTATTACTATTACTATAATAATTACAATTAATATGCAAAATAAAACGAAATCATAATATTCATTAATTTATCAAATCATATTTATCATTATTCTGTTCTTTTATAATTATTATTACTGTTGTTGTTGTTATTATCGCAAAACCAACCTTCTCAAAGGAGAAATCCATGAACTTGTCTGTGACAGAGTCATATGTTTTTGTCTGAAATGAGATATGAGCATTTCTGAATTAAAACAACATTAACTAGACTGTTATTTATATTAGTTTATCCCAAAAGTATATAGGATGACTTGATCTGATGGGAAAAATATCAAAAAACATACCGTCATCTCTCCACCAAAACATTCTGAGGCCAGCTGAGCCGAATCAAACGACTTCACCTCAGCGTCGTTAAACAGGTACCTGCAACAGGAAACGGCATCATCACAAACGCACATGTTGGTCAGTTCTCAATAACAGACTTTGGGTTGAAATGCTTCAGCAGCTGTAAATGCAGTGTGAATAATCACCACTTGTTATTGCGGTAAGCGTGCGGGTTGATGATGTCCCTGACGAAGCTGTAATAATGGCCGCCGTCTGCCGTGCCCGTGTGCACCGTCACACCGATGAGGTCATACTCGTAACTCTCCACCACTTTGGCATCACTGTCGTCACGGAAACCTGCGAATGACATCATGATTAGCCGACTGGAGAAGACCAACACAATTTAAATAGGCTGTGTTTCGGCAGAACAATCGCTTTACCTTCCTTCCTGTCTCCCTTGGCCATGAGGAAGTCCTCGGTGTACGGCGTCATGTCGAGCCGCAGCGGGAAAGAAAAGTGCGTGTTTACTTTTTCCTTCATCATGGTCACCATGTTGAATGTATAGCGCATGGTGTTAAAGCTCAAGATCCGCGGGAGCTTCTTAAAACAAGCCCTGAGAGACAGAAAGAGCTGTCAGAAAATATTCAGGTGCCTTGACAGAAAGATTTCAGCTCTCAGAGGAAGAAAAAAAGCAAACTTTACCGTTTTTCAGCGCGGACTTTCTTCCCACACTGAGAGCAGGTGTACATGTTATCACCCTCCAGAGTGTCCTTAATGGTCACCTCGTCCAGAGACTCCTGAAGCACAGAGACGGAGACACGGATGATGCATTTATATTCATTTTAGGGCTGGATTCTGTTTGACTGGTGGTTTCAGTAACACTCAATCGGGGGAATAAAAGGACTTGAAATGCTTCATTTGTGTGCTCTGGTTATCTCGTTGACTTATTCTTAACCAACAGGACAACCCTGTCACATTACTTTTTTATAATATGTTTCTTCATCTGCATATCAGAATGATTTCTGAAGGATCATGTGACACTGAAGACTGGAGTAATGATGCTGAACATTCAGCTTTGATCTCAGCAACAAATTTCATTTTACAATGTATTCAAATAGAAAACAGTTATTTTTTTACTGTATTTTTGATTTAAAAAAAAAAAAATGTATTCAAATAGAAAACAGTTATTTTTTTACTGTATTTTTGATCAATGTAGCTTTGGTGAACATAAGAGACTTCTCTCTCTCTCTCTCTCTCTCAAAAAAAACTTTTAAACAGTATTTGGTTTATATATATAAAAAAAAAATTATATTGTTGTTTTATGATTAAGGCATTTTCTGATATAACAGTTTGATCTCATTCAAACTCTGTAATGTAATCTCACATTACATTATGAGAGCAATATGTAAAAAACAATAAAGCAGTCTTAAGTAGTATTTCATTATGTTTTATACTTATTTTGGCCTCATCAAGCTCTGTAATGAGAAAAAACGACACCGATCATTTTTTATTTTTTTTTGGCAGACAAAGTATTTCTCTTGCACGAAGTACAAAAAAAAACTGACTGAAAATAATGTGGTGTTATTTACAGACAAGGCTATTATTAGCCATTCTTCCACTGACCCACCCAAAACATGTCGATTGTAATAGTGTTTATCTATTATGGATTACTAATATATATTTTTTCCGATTACAATGTGTGACATAAAAATAGAGCAATGTTTACTCAGTAAACAATTCAAATATTAAGTGCATCAATACCAAACGTACTGTTGCAGGCTTGAAATGATATAGTGCTTTAGCATTAGTAACTACAAATAGCTATCGGTACTATGCAAAGCTACCATCACATGACATTTAAAAAAAAACAACATCCACTGAAAAACCCATATTTAGTAGTAAAACCTCTAAATCCTGTTCCTGCTAATGACCTGTACACAAAGAGCATGGAGTTTCCTTCAGATGAGTGTGTTTATGTGTGTGAAAATGAGAAACACTCACATAGATGTTCTTCATATCGGCCACCTGACATCTGACTGTGTAAAACTCCTCAGCCGTCTGACTCACGTGATCACAGTCCTACACACACACACACACACACACAGATATCCAATTAAACGCTCATCCACGACCGGTCTCTTTCAGAAAAGACACATCCACACACAAGAGCTGCAGGTTCAAACAGCTCAAGTCTTACCAGTGAAACCACATTGTTGGTGATGATGCCTCCAAACAGCGTTTTGACTGTGTTTTTCTGAAACAACAAGCACACGAGCATTACAAGTGTGTGCCTGTTTCACTAAACTCACTCGAAGCGGTTTTTAAACACACAGAGACGGATGTCGTACCAGGTCCTGAGACATCTCCTCTATCTTGGTGATGAGGTCTGTGAAGAACTCGGTCATGTCTTTCTGCTCTCCTGTGTTCAGAGGCTGTTTGTCCATCGTGTAGGTCTTACAGAAGGGACGAGGGTTATACGCCTTCCTCTCACTCTCCTGCACATCGGAGAAACATTCAAATCACATCTGCAGTCATGAGATTACATCATGTGATAAAGTCACATACCATTAGATAAGTGAACATCTTCTGCAGCTCCAGCAATGTGGTCTTATGCTTGATGTCCTCTGAATACTGTATATCAACACAGACAAACACAGATATTACTATAAAGCACAAATCCAACAAACCATTTTAAACCAAACAATGGCGTCTGTGTGTTACTAAACAAAAAGCCACGCAGGAATGTACATTTCAACTATTTTAAACTGTTGTAAAATGATGGTAATGCATGGCCTGTCATGAATTATCACATTTATGTCACGACAGCTTAGATGCTTCTATTCAGCAAGGACATATTCAATTGATCAAGAGTAAAAGTAAAAGCATCTATAATGTTGCAAAAGATTTCTATTTCAAATAAATGCTGTTGTTTTGAACTTTCTATTCATCACAAAATCCTGAAACAAAACGTATCATAGTTTTACGCAAAATATTAAGTTTCATTATTTCAACATTGATAATAATCAGAAATGTTTCTTGAGCAGCAAATCAGCATATCAGAATGATTTCTGAAGAATCATGTGACACTGGAGTAATGATGCTGAAAATTCAGCTTTGATCACAGGAATAAACTACATTTTATAATATATAACAAATAGAAAACAGCTGATCAGATCAGACTTGTTTTATGAACTCACTTTAGCAGTAAAGACGGCCTGTCTGGCCTCCGGGATCATGTAGAGCTGTTGAATGGTGGAGGCCAGGTAACACGTGGCGCCAAGGTTAGTCAATCCCACAAAACGGCACTCTGCTCTGACATCATCATGAGGCCAGTAATCCCATTTATACGGAGCATGCGATGCTAAAAAAAGCAAACAAACAAACACCAAAGATCAAACCAAAGCGCGTATGTTTACATATACGCAAGTATGCATTTATCAGTGTTGATATTAACAAAAACTATTAAAATTGTTTTCGTTAATTGAAATTAAGCTGTGAAAATACAATAATATAAAATACTTAAAAAAAAAAAAAATTTAAATTAGAGCTGCACGATTAATCGAATGCGATTGTCATGCGCATCGCCAGTTCTGTGATTAGTAGTAAACCTCCAGCACGTGCTTTCAGATGGAGCAGCATTTAATACACAGAGCCGTTGTTCACTGACAAGCTACGCAAAATCGAGTTCCTAATCGCAGACCGATTTAATCGTGCGATTATGAAATCGTTCTGCAATTATGAAAGCTGTTTGCGTATCTTCTCAGTGAACTACGGCTTTGTGAAGTAAATGCTGCTCCATCTGAGAGCACGTGAAAATACCACATTTAATAACATGTTTTTACTCCAAACTCAAATCATAACGTCAGTCGAGTGTTTGAAATAAATCCTTCTGTGAGATGATGTGGCTTCTTACACAGAATAAGGCACGCAACATGTATTCATTGTATTCTAAGCAGTGATAAAGGCTATGTTTCAGCGCGAGAGCGCCCTCTGGCTTTCGGATGGAGATTTACTGCTGATCACAGAACCGTGCTTCACTGAAAGATACACATGACAATTGCAGCTTCTGCCTAATTGCGATCGTGATTTAATTTCGATTAATCTTGCAGCTCTAGTTTACTTCACTCACTCACTTAAATTGAAATACTAAAATTACTAAAAATAAAAATGGAAAAAAAGAAAGCAAAAAATTTATTTAAATTTAAAAACAAAAAAACTAATAAAAATATAATGTAAATTTTGTGTATGTTTTTTAATACTTGTGAGCTCTAAAAAGCATAGTGAAACCTCCTAAAATCAATTTATGAGGACAACCTTGATAAAAAATAATTCTTTATCTAAATAAGGGTTTGGATTTTAAAAAATCAATCAGTAACACTTTACAATAACCATCTTTAGTTAATGCATTAACTAACCATGAGCAATACATTTGTTACAGAATTTATAAATCTTTGTTAATGTTAGTTAATAAAATACACCTGTTCCTTGTTAGTTCATGTTAGATCAGGTTTATTAAACAATATTAACAGATATTACATCAGAAAGTTCTGATTGAAAAAAAATATTAGTACCAAGCGGCAACCTTCCGCTCTCTCTCGTGAAACCAACACGGAAGTGACTAAAACAACTCCCTTTTGGAGCCAGCCTCTAGCGGCCAGTCGATGGGCTCCCCATGTTAAAATGCCCAACTTTACAGCAAAAAATAAATAAATTTACAGCCTGGTACAAAACGTGATCTATATAGCTAATTTAATGCCCTTCATAACAACTGTGAGAGGGGTGAATTTTTTTTATAACTCATCCGTTTAAATCATATTAAGCCTTAAAGTTGTGCATAATTAAGGGTGTGGCCACTTGAGTGACAGGTGGATTGCCGCTGCTGTCACCACCGTCGAGCTAGGTGGGCATGGCTTCAGCAACCAGCTCCTGCCTCTTTGCCCATTTTCGATTATTCGGGAGTGACGCTCGGTGACGGGCTGCCAAGATGACGACGGCCGGCTCCGCCTACTTTAGGCTTCAAAAACGCTCCTCAGAAATAAACAGGTGACGTCACAGACACTACGTCCATGTTTTTATACAGTCTATGATCAGTACATGTAATGATATTAACATTACAAAGAATTTTTCATTGTTAGTTCATGTTAACTAACTACGGTTAACTAAGAAAGTTTATAGTAAAGTGTTACCAAAAATCTAATCAGCCTAATTTAAAGACAACACAAATCGGAAATGTCCACAGAAGAACGGTGCAACACACTCATGGTTGTAGCGCTCACCCTGCATGTGCTGTGACATGACCCAGTTGTGCAGCAGTCTGTAGTTCTCCACCGAACCCTTGACCACCTCCACCAGCAGGTCGTAGGCCGCGGCGCGTGCCGCGGGACTCTTGCATTTGGGCTGCTGCCGGTCCTTCAGGCTGGGCAGCAGGAACAGCAGGTCATACGTGTCCCTGAGGAACTCCTGACCCTCCCGAGAAAACTTAAAGGGAGGTTTGTGCTTCAGGACGCTGGTGGCGAGACGCAGGAGACCTGTCAGACCGTCATCCTCGATCGCCCCGTCTTGCTGGTCCAAAATCTCACGACTGCAAGTGGAAAAACAACAGCATGTGTATTTAGAAAGATAAATCGTGCATTTTTGCTCAGTTACTTTCTTAGTAGCATAATGTTACCAGTGATTTTCCATTAAAACTAAAAACGTTTGTTTGCTTGTGGTTGCACTCTGAAGGGGTAAGTTACGGGTTCATAAGGAAACTGATGCCGTAACCCAAGCAAAAGGAGCGTGTTTGACCTGCGGATGCAGTCGGCGAGGTGTCGCGCCAGAGCGTCCAGGTCCAGCAGGGTGGTCTGACTGGCGTCTTTCACGTGGATGTTGTCAATGAGTTTACAGAGCAGCCAGAAATACTCCTTACAGCCGGTGTGAAACAAGGCCTCCTCCTCAAAATCCTCCAGCTGCACCGGCAAAACGCACACACATACATTCATTTAAAGGAATTGTGCATCTGAGTCAGAGTTGTTATCTAAACTAAAACTTTAACGTTAACTAAAACGAAATCTATTAAAAACATTTTGGGTTCACTGAAATAAAGCGGAAATAGAAAATAACTAATTAATATAAATTATAAATATAATGTAATTTATATTTAAATGATAAATATACATATTAGCAACAAAAATGTTGCCTTGGCAACTAACTTAAAAAGGTTTGTGTACTATAAGTACTAAATGAATAAAACTAAACATGAAAAATAATTTAAAACCTGAAATGGATGCATGAAGCCATTTTTAAAACTAAAATAAAATAAATGAAGTAAAAAAAATTCATTCTAATTTAAATCTACTATTTAGAAATATTAAATAAAATGACAAAAGCACATTATAACATTATCAAAAACTAAAATGAAAGCAAATTATATATATATATATATATATATATATATATAATTAAACAATATTAACAGATATTACATCAGAAAGTTCTGATTGAAAAAAAATATTAGTACCAAGCGGCAACCTTCCGCTCTCTCTCGTGAAACCAACACGGAAGTGACTAAAACAACTCCCTTTTGGAGCCAGCCTCTAGCGGCCAGTCGATGGGCTCCCCATGTTAAAATGCCCAACTTTACAGCAAAAAATAAATAAATTTACAGCCTGGTACAAAACGTGATCTATATAGCTAATTTAATGCCCTTCATAACAACTGTGAGAGGGGTGAATTTTTTTTATAACTCATCTGTTTAAATCATATTAAGCCTTAAAGTTGTGCATAATTAAGGGCGTGGCCACTTGAGTGACAGGTGGATTGCCGCTGCTGTCACCACCGTCGAGCTAGGTGGGCATGGCTTCAGCAACCAGCTCCTGCCTCTTTGCCCATTTTCGATTATTCGGGAGTGACGCTCGGTGACGGGCTGCCAAGATGACGACGGCCGGCTCCGCCTACTTTAGGCTTCAAAAACGCTCCTCAGAAATAAACAGGTGACGTCACAGACACTACGTCCATGTTTTTATACAGTCTATGATCAGTACATGTAATGATATTAACATTACAAAGAATTTTTCATTGTTAGTTCATGTTAACTAACTACGGTTAACTAAGAAAGTTTATAGTAAAGTGTTACCAAAAATCTAATCAGCCTAATTTAAAGACAACACAAATCGGAAATGTCCACAGAAGAACGGTGCAACACACTCATGGTTGTAGCGCTCACCCTGCATGTGCTGCGACATGACCCAGTTGTGCAGCAGTCTGTAGTTCTCCACCGAACCCTTGACCACCTCCACCAGCAGGTCGTAGGCCGCGGCGCGTGCCGCGGGACTCTTGCATTTGGGCTGCTGCCGGTCCTTCAGGCTGGGCAGCAGGAACAGCAGGTCATACGTGTCCCTGAGGAACTCCTGACCCTCCCGAGAAAACTTAAAGGGAGGTTTGTGCTTCAGGACGCTGGTGGCGAGACGCAGGAGACCTGTCAGACCGTCATCCTCGATCGCCCCGTCTTGCTGGTCCAAAATCTCACGACTGCAAGTGGAAAAACAACAGCATGTGTATTTAGAAAGATAAATCGTGCATTTTTGCTCAGTTACTTTCTTAGTAGCATAATGTTACCAGTGATTTTCCATTAAAACTAAAAACGTTTGTTTGCTTGTGGTTGCACTCTGAAGGGGTAAGTTACGGGTTCATAAGGAAACTGATGCCGTAACCCAAGCAAAAGGAGCGTGTTTGACCTGCGGATGCAGTCGGCGAGGTGTCGCGCCAGAGCGTCCAGGTCCAGCAGGGTGGTCTGACTGGCGTCTTTCACGTGGATGTTGTCAATGAGTTTACAGAGCAGCCAGAAATACTCCTTACAGCCGGTGTGAAACAAGGCCTCCTCCTCAAAATCCTCCAGCTGCACCGGCAAAACGCACACACATACATTCATTTAAAGGAATTGTGCATCTGAGTCAGAGTTGTTATCTAAACTAAAACTTTAACGTTAACTAAAACGAAATCTATTAAAAACATTTTGGGTTCACTGAAATAAAGCGGAAATAGAAAATAACTAATTAATATAAATTATAAATATAATGTAATTTATATTTAAATGATAAATATACATATTAGCAACAAAAATGTTGCCTTGGCAACTAACTTAAAAAGGTTTGTGTACTATAAGTACTAAATGAATAAAACTAAACATGAAAAATAATTTAAAACCTGAAATGGATGCATGAAGCCATTTTTAAAACTAAAATAAAATAAATGAAGTAAAAAAAATTCATTCTAATTTAAATCTACTATTTAGAAATATTAAATAAAATGACAAAAGCACATTATAACATTATCAAAAACTAAAATGAAAGCAAATTATATAGTATATAAATAATACTAAACTAACATGAGCACATAGACATTGTCAGTGTTTGTACTTACTCTCAGGGGTTTAAGCGCTTGTGCGTCTGGCAGGAACTTGAGCAGTGTGGACGCGGCGAGCAGCAGGAAGGATCTATTGATGGATTCTCCTCCCTCCAGACCGGACAGAGACAGCTTATACAGACCACTGCACGCCTCCTGACGCACCGCCGTCTGCAGATACAATACGACAATACAAACTATAAAAATACAACCCAAAACGGCATTCCTGCAGCTCAAACAGCAGAGCGTGGTGACAGCAATGTCAAGGTCATGCGTTTGATTCCCAGGGAACACAACTCATGATAAATGTATACCCTGAATGCAATGTAAGTGACTTTCGATAAACTGTCTGCCAAATGCATAAATGTAACTTTTAAAAAATAAATAAATGGCATTCACAAAACATTTAACCTAGAATATTCAATATATATCACATAAATATTTTGTGCAAAGTAGCTCAGAGCTTGTTTTTTTTGACTGGTTTTAATAGCTATGGTTTGATTGGGGGATATAATTGTTCCCCGCTCAGGTAACCTCAATTTGATCAGTAGAATTAATTTCAGAGATGGATAAAATCATGACATTCTTTCGTTTACCTCAGGTATGAGCAGCGTGAGCTTCTTTAGCCAGTCATGCAGATGTTCACTATCAGCCAGGCTGGATTTCACCAGAGAACAGCAGTGAGCCCAGCTCACCAGCAGCCACATGGAGAAATGAGTCACTGCGTAAACATTATTAATAAATATTAATGAAACGTCACCAGTAATGAGAGAAAAGTCAAAACCCTCACATATATATGTGACCCTGGAGCACAAAAGCAGTGTTAAGTCGCTGGGGTATATTTGTAGCAATAGCCCAAAATACATTGTGTGGGTCAAAATTATAGATTTAGGGATTATAGGAATTATAGGATATTTAGTAAAGATCATGTTCCATGAAGATATTTTGTAAATTTCCTACTGTAAATATATCAAAATTTAATTTTTGATTAGTAATACGCATTGCTAAGAACTTCATTTGGACAACTTTAAAGGCGATTTTCTCAATATTTAGATTTTTTTGCATCCTCAGATTCCAGATTTTCAAATAGTTGTATAAATCGAAAAATTGACCCTTATGATTGGTTTTGTGGTCCAGGGTCACATATAAATAACCAATGATGTGCTTACCCTCGTGTCTGGATCTGTGATCTGATTGAGCCTTTAAAACCCTGCAGGATAATCACAATACAGAAGGTAAAAAACAAAACCGGTAAGTAAATAAAAAAAGATGGGGTATATTTGTAGCAATAGCCCAAAATACATTGTGTGGGTCAAAATTATAGATTTAGGGATTATAGGAATTATAGGATATTTAGTAAAGATCATGTTCCATGAAGATATTTTGTAAATTTCCTACTGTAAATATATCAAAATTTAATTTTTGATTAGTAATACGCATTGCTAAGAACTTCATTTGGACAACTTTAAAGGCGATTTTCTCAATATTTAGATTTTTTTGCATCCTCAGATTCCAGATTTTCAAATAGTTGTATAAATCGAAAAATTGACCCTTATGATTGGTTTTGTGGTCCAGGGTCACATATAAATAACCAATGATGTGCTTACCCTCGTGTCTGGATCTGTGATCTGATTGAGCCTTTAAAACCCTGCAGGATAATCACAATACAGAAGGTAAAAAACAAAACCGGTAAGTAAATAAAAAAAGAAATGAAAAGGAGTCCTCACGGGTGAGGATCTTGTGTATGCGCATGCTATTCACCTGTGTGCCAGATTGTCGTATGTGTAGGCCACGTTGATGAGCCGCTGGATGAGGTTGGTGCCTTGAACAAGACTTAGAAAAACCTGACAGAGAAGACAATGCCAAAATTAGAAAAAGCTCGCATACACAGAAAAATCAATTTAGAAGCAGTTTCACACCTCTGTGAGACGAGGTATATGCAGGCCCTTCCCATGATCCCCGGCAGTTTTGCGGGACTTCCCTGGCCACGCCCTCTTCCTCTGTGTGTCCGTGAGACCAGACCAGGCAAAAACGTCATGATAGGCCAGGTCCAGATCGGCCGGATCCACCGCAAACTGACAAATGAGCTTCAGCAGACACGCGAGACAGTCCAACAACCACTAGAGCGAGAGAAGAGAAGACACATGATATCCACAGCCGCGGAAAAGAAAGAGCCCTGGACTTATTTCACTTCAAAGTCAAAAGAAGAAGGAAAAAAAAAACGAAAAAAAAAAACTTGCAAACGTTACACGACACGGCTTGTTCTTGACACTCACCACAGTCCAGGATTCTTGCTCTTTCGGCTCTAAAATTGCAGAGTTAAAAATGTCCAGCAGAAGCTGAAGACCTCCAGACGACACAAACTACAGGAGAGAGAGACAGGTGCAGACTGTCATTCAGTTCAAATACACACTACGCAGAGCACACGGACTGGAACATACATGTTAACAACTACAAATCGCATAATAGTTTTACTAAAACCCATAGATTAGGTGTTCCAATGAGTGCAGTTACCTAGTCCATAAGTCAGTGAACAATAGCAACAGATGGAAGCGTGAGAGGAGGCGTTTGTACCTTACAGCTCCAAGTGTTCTTGCTGTTCTCGATCTGTTCCTCACTGGAGTCGTCAGAGTCTGGATACAGATCACTGTAACTGCCCTGAAACACAAATACACACATGTTTCAAGAGAAAGAACATCTGCACGTGTGAAGATGATGATCTGAGTGTGATTCTGGATGTGTACCGTAGACTCGCGGTGAATCCTGCGGTTGGGTTTGCCGAGGGCCTCTATGATTTCTAAAGCGTAGAGCAGCTTATGAGGGCTCTTGATCCTCAACAGATCCTTCCAGCACAAACCGTCAGATCCCTAAAGTCACAATGAACACAAATTTCATGCAGTGCATGGCAAATATATATATATTTATATTAGAGAAGCACCGATATGTCAGCAGCCGAAAATGGCATTTTTGGTTTTCGGTTGTCCAGCAGTGTTCAGCACACAGGTTTCTCTCTCCCTCTAGCCGTCGTCACTGTGTAGTGTGACGCTCCTCTCAATATTCTGCTCTATGAATGTGCGTTTTAGTAGTTTTATGATGGATGGATGCACTTTTTTAGGATTCAAAAACAGGGGCACCACTCACTGACAGCTTGGAAGAGCCAGGACATTTTTAAATATAACTGCGATTGTGTTCATCTGAAGGAGGAATGTCAAAATACGCCTAGGATACCCTGAGGGTGAATAAATCATGGGCTAATTTTCATTTTTGGGTGAACTATCCCTTTAATACCAATATATGTTCTGTCCAACTTTGTGTTACTTTAAATAAAAGTGTAGTTATTTTATTGGCTTGTGTTTTTTTTATTCAGTTTTTGTTTTACGGAGTAAAATTAAAGTCTTGAAAATTACTTTATATTATTTAATAAAATAATAAATAATTATTACAAAGCATTTTCGGTTTCGGTTTCGGTTTCAGCCAAGTGCATCCAGAATTTTCCGTTTCGGTGCTTCCCTAATATACATATGTATCAGTTTTTTTGCCCCCAAAAAACGAACAACTATTTGTTTATGCAGATACATATGCAGAAAGAATTTTCACTTTGAGCTAGCAAAGGTACATTTTAAATAATAATAATTAAATGTGCAATTTTGAAATAGAAAGACTTTTGAGTATTAAAAAAAAATACTGGGGTACATCTCGATGGTCATCTGCACAGACACAGAAAGCTTTATTAAACTCAGAGTGATGTCTGAGCAGACACTAGCGATGAGGAAGATGATGATGATGACGAAGGCGCACCTTGTCAGGCAGTCCTGCTGGCTGACACACGATCCTGAGCGGGAGAGACTGTTTATCACTGAGAGCTTTCAGTTTTTTTGCTTATGGGCTTGTGTGTGCTATATACATCAGACAGTCAGAGTCTGTGGATGTTCTATTTGTGGTTCAGATGCGATAGAGTCACAGTCGTCTGTTTTCTGTGCATGTACCTGGGAAGTCCTGCTGGCGGCTGGTTTGACCGAACTCCTGCAGCTGTGCCTGCTGGCTGAGCTGATCCTTCTGAAGATTCTCATACCAGTGCGTGACCTCTGCCCTCAGATCAGCCACCTGATCGCTGGGGTACATCTCGATGGTCATCTGCACAGACACAGAAAGCTTTATTAAACTCAGCGTGATGTCTGAGCAGACACTAGCGATGAGGAAGATGATGATGATGATGAAGGCGCACCTTGTCAGGCAGTCCTGCTGGCTGACACACGATCCTGAGCGGGAGAGACTGTTTATCACTGAGAGCTTTCAGATGACTGCTGATGCCCGTGCCCTCAATCTGCCACTGCCGCAGGTGATACGCAAACCTGAACACACACATTCAATTCAGCATCCGTTTACATTCTAATATATATATAAAAAAAAAAAGGAGAAATGCCACTTCTCGTGTAAACATGGTTTTTGTGTGTACCTGCGTCTGAAGGCCTCCAGGTGTGTTTTGAGCAGCAGCAGTCCTCTCTCTATGATGGTCAGGCTGGAGTGGGCGTCTTTCTCCAGGTTAGCAGACGCCATCATCAAGCTCTCCATACACTTACTGATGAACTCCTGCTCCTTCTCCAGACCCGTTTTACCTGCGGTCACACAGACTAATAAATACATCGCATTGCACACTTACTTATATTCATAATACAAAACAAAAAACACAGCCATCACACTCCAATGGGACAAACTGCAGATTTAATCAGTGTAATCAAATGATGTAAAAACACCTGCCATTTGAAGGATTTGTCAGTTCATCAAAACCAAAACTCAACCCTCATTTACTTATTTATTTGTTTATTTATTCACTCTTTCATTATCTATCTATCTATATATCCATCTATCCGTTGTTCTATCCATCGTTCTATCTATCTATCTATCTTAGTAGTTTAAACTAAAAGAGACATTAAGTTTCTTACCAGTTATTTCAGCATTATTTATATACTATCATAGTATTTATTAATTTTTTAATACATGTAATAAATATATTTTTTGTTTTAATCTTAGTTTATTATTATTATTTTTTTTAATATGACTATTTAGGCTTAATTTATTCTTCTTTCAGCTTAGTAGTTATTAACTTCCAGGCAACATTTCTAATATTTGTTTACTTTCAATTTTTTTCCATCTAACATTTACATTTTATTTCTGCTATATTTCAATTAACAAATATTTTAAAATATTTTTATAGTTAACAATAATAACCCTTTTACAACATAACAAAAAAAATCGAAATCAATACGTTCTTGGTAAAACTTAAAAAAAAAACATTTAAAGTACTTTAAATGTTTTTTTAAAAGTTTTACCAAGAAAGTATTGAAGTACTTTAAAAAATGTCGCATAGGTAGCATTAAAAGCTAAAAAAAAAAGCTTCTTCCTTCATCTAATCAACACTGATCTGACATCAGCTGAATAACTGAACACTAGTTTGCTTTACCAAGAAAGTATTGAAGTACTTTAAAAAATGTCGCATAGGTAGCATTAAAAGCTAAAAAAAAAGCTTCTTCCTTCATCTAATCAACACTGATCTGACATCAGCTGAATAACTGAACACTAGTTTGCTTATCACTGAATTGAACTTGTTTCATAATGAATGAACTTTACACAGTTACTGAACTGAACCAACGCTGAACTAATCTGAAGTGCATAATGACACATTAATCAGTCACAGTTGATTTAGAGCAGAATTTGGATTTGCCTCATTTTTGAAGTTTGAATCTGATTCTGTTACTTTGCGTTTAATACTGTGAAACTGTCTTTAAACAATCTCTACTGCATAAAGTGCTATAAAAATAAAGGTGACTTGACGACTGAAACTGAGGGGTTATCAAAATGTAAATGTTCAATGGTTATGAATGATACAACATATGTAAGTGTTTGGTGTTTACTGACCGCTGATGTAATAGGAGTTGATGTACTGGATGGCAGCGCGGCTGATGTCTGCAGACTGAGCCCTCAACGCGATTCCCCACAGCTGATCCATACCACACAACTACAGAAAGACAGAGAGAACGGTCAGGGAAAACACATCGAGAGAAACCGCAGAGATTTTGAGATCCGCTGCTGTGAACCTCGCAGTTGGAGCTGCTGTCGTAGGCGCTGGTGGCCAGACGAGCCAGATTGCACAGATGCTGAAACAAATTGAGTCCCGTCATGCTGATCGTCTCCGGCTTCAGCTGAGGCATCTGAGAAAGAGAGAGAGAACCACCTGATGAAAGGTTAATTCTCATGGCACGCACTGCATAAAAGATGTGTTTCAACGATACGGTGGCCAGACCTTCTCCAGGAAGAGGTGTTTGTATGTCTCCATGCCCATGGCGTGCTGGTCTTTACTGCGGACCTGGTTTAGGAACCAGTGCAGGGCGTCGTCGTAACACTCGGAGTCCTCCACTAAACAGTGCCACAGGATGTCCACCTGCTCCAGACTCAACCCTGACACACACACACGGGATATTCGTATAGTTACATATGGGGCAATTCTCATATGCAGCGACGTGTGAAAGATAAAGACGCTCACTGAAGTGGTCAGGTGATCCGAGCGTTGAGAACACACAGGTGAGGAACTGCAGACGCACCTGCACCTCTGCACTGTGACTGTACCTGAGACACACAGGATGTTAACACTGCACTTCATATGCAAAATTCAGACAAAAAATTGTAAAAAAAAACAAAAAGAAATTAATACATTGACATGACAGGGAAGACATTTTTGACAGGTTACAAATATTAGAACTTTCCATTCATCAAAGAATCCTGAAAAAAATGGAAATTTCTGATTTCTGAACTGATTTCAGTACTGATAATAATTATAAGAAGAAATGTTTCTTGAGCAGCAAATCAGCATATTAGAGTGATTTCTGAAGGATCATGTGACACTGAAGAATGGAGTAATGATGCTGAAAATTCAGCAATAAATTACATATTATTATATATTGAAATAGAAAACAGTTGTTTTAAATTGTAATAATATTTTACAATATTGTAGTTTTTACTATGTTTTTGCATAATGTTTCAAAAACATTGAAAAAAATCCTACCGACCCCAAATTTTGAAGAGTAATATAGAAATAGAGACACTAAACTTACAGAGCAAATTTGTGGTGCTGCTCTCTCACTTCCTGGATATAGTGTAACAGATCATCAAAAAAGAGCTTCATCATGTGCAGTTCCTTTTCCGCCCACCTGTAGCACAGGAAGAACTCTCAGAATCACCCATAAAGTGGTCTAAGTTTCAAGTAATGACAACATGGATAGCAGTGATGGGCAGAGTTTTTCTTACATGGTTATCCAGTGAGTGTCGTAGCTAGAGCCGAACTGCTGGAAGGTCCCGAAGAGCTTCGGCAGCAAACGCAAAGACACCACCACTGACCTGATGAACACAAGCAGAAACAAAACAATCAAATATCTCCTACTGGAGAAACCCAAACCTCTTCAGCAGTTTCATACAGCACTTCATATATCTGTGATGGTCTCACCGGTGGTTGGCGAGGTTCTCCAGACAGCCCTCGATGAAACGCATGCGGATCTGACGGTCAGTGAACCAGCAGACCAGAGAGCACAACAGCTTCTCTGCCTCATTAATCAAGCCTTCTGATAGGTGGATCTAGTCACCGAGACAACACGAGAATCACATCACTGACTCTAAATGTTAAATACTTCGAATAGTCTGTTGTGAGGTAAACATACCGCATTGTCATCCTGGACCAGGTCCCAAAGAAGGGTGTTGCCTTTCTTGCAGACGTTGTCCAGGTTGATGTCGGTCACCGTGTGCACAGAGTACTGATGTTTGTGCACCGCCGGACCTGGAGCAGACATTTAGAAAAACATCAGACAAACTATCGTGTGACTTCTGTTTGAAATCAGATTCGAGTAAGTTTAGGTAAAATGGACTGTAGAATCAAGAACATCATCATCGCAACCACTCAGAAGACCCTTGAAACCATCAAAACACCCTAATAACCACAGGGCAACACCTCAGAAATCCAGCAACTATCCAAAACCCAATTACCACAGAGCAACACTATAGCAACCACTTAGAATACCTTACAAACCTAGCAACACCCTAGAAACCACTCAGAACACAGGGCTCCAGACAAAAAATAATAATAAATAAATATATAAAGGCACCATTGGCTCCAATAAGAAACAAAATTAGGCATCAGATAATTTTTTTAAGTGCCACAGAATAAATGTGTTTTATATATTTTTTAACACTTTAACATTTCAGTCATACTTGAAGTTTATGTTTCATCTTGTCTTGTCTTTATCAGCATTTTAATCCATCTTGTAGATGTCCTGGGAACTAAGGTTCACTAACTAAACTTCTTTTCCAACTTGAGAACTATATACAGTCACAAAGAATAGATTATTACACAGAATCTGTGCCAATAATCACAGACCATAATTATATCAGCATCACTTGACCCTTGAGTGTAGTTTGAGCTCCTCCTCAATGCATCCCATAAATGCTGTCATATGTCCTGCACACATCCAGTCTGTTTTTCTTCATTAGTAACATGCAATTATATAGGTGTTGAATTTTACCTTTAGCTCCTTGCATTCTTTCTTATCAAGTGGACAACAGGTTAAGTAAAAATAGGAATATGCAATATAGCGCATAAATTTGGCAAAATGCTCCTCTTTATAGTTATTTTTTTTAGCTGACTAATGAGCTTATGGACGCCGAATGGGTATTCTGTGGTAAATGTATTGTTACGTGGCATTGTTTACAAGCTTTACACATTTTCCGCAGTTTGAAACACTGAATGAGCGATTACATGAGACATTTCAGTAAGATGTACTGTAGGCTCTCTTATAATATACCTGTTGATGTTCATTCATGTTTATTTCATACTATAGTAGTAAAGAGAAAGAAATGATGGGTTCACGTGCCGCTTGAACTGAGGCGCTAAAGCGATCACTCATGCCGCATTAAAGAGCACCAAAATGGCTTTTTGTTTGACTTTTTATTTAACAATTTATTGTTTGACTTTCATTATGAATTTGGCAGAATTTTAAAGCTGATCCTTTGTTTATTAAAAGGCAACAGAGCACAAAGCTTTTTGAGATTATTAGACGTCAAGTGCGCTACAAATAATATAAAGTTCACGCATTAAAGGCACAATATGTAATTTTTTGCCACTAGAGGGCGCGTATTCAAAACAAACAAAGGCGTAGTTTGATGACGCAGTGACTGAGTGTGGAATCATGGGAGTTGTCGTCTTCATCCCCACAGCCGATGCAATCCGATGGGACTCATGCAGAAATCATGTTCTATGCCTAGCAACCACTTAGAACACCTTAAAAACCTAGCAATGCCCTAGAAATCACACAGAATACCCTAATTACAACTGAGCAACGCCCTAGAACACACCCAGAACATCCTAACACTGTGGCGGCAGTCTTTGGAGGTGTATGTACCTTGCACCAGATGTTCATGGTATATGGAGGCCAGGTTAGGCAGGTGTTGCTGCAGGTGCGAGCTGAGCTCTGCGTGCGAGTTGATCTGGACCAGCTCCTCCTCACAGCCAGACTCCTCTCCATCAAAATCCGCCATGTTCTTCTCGGATTTGGCACTGACTTGAGAACTGCTGCAGCTCACGTCATCAGCGCTCAGCATGTCCTCTACCATGTGACTGTGGAGAGTGAAAGTCTGTGTTGAGAGTCTGTTACCAGAAGACACAACGGCTCTGCATTAAAACCTAGTGAGCTGTCTACCTAGACAACACTTTAAGGCATCAAA
The DNA here is from genome assembly GCF_001515645.1 of Sinocyclocheilus grahami. Taxonomy (NCBI): domain Eukaryota; kingdom Metazoa; phylum Chordata; class Actinopteri; order Cypriniformes; family Cyprinidae; genus Sinocyclocheilus; species Sinocyclocheilus grahami. The sequence continues at coordinate 1,511,958 of NW_015505360.1, read as the reverse complement.
GCAACCTTTTAAAACACCTTCTTGGAATAGGCAATCCCAAAACACACTTATGATGTTCCATTGAAGTTAGGATGCTGCCTATGTAGACCGCTAGGGAGCTCACTAGGTTTTGGAACAGAGTTAACATTAAAACACAAAGTCACATTAAAAACCACTCACCCATCATGGTGGTGGTGATGATGATGGTGGTGATGATGATGGTGGTGATGCTGAGGGCCGATGAAACGCCTGCAGTTGAAGAGCTCATTGCCCATAGCCTCCGTCAGGAAGTCCGCTGGTCGAGGCATGCAGGGCGGCTCCTGGGAAACAGACGCTCCGTGTGAGGAGCCCATCTCTGTGCCACCCTGCTGTGGTTGCTGGGGGTTCTGGGATTGGGAATCAGCCTGCTCTCCTGACGTTCCCTCCAGGCACACAGATGAAGAAGAGCAAGGCTCGAGGATCCTAAGGGAAGAAGACGAGGCTACCATGGCAGCGGCTGCCTCTGGGGTGAAGGGAATGGATTTGGTTTTGGAAAGTCCGGGAGCGGAGGCGATGGAGCCGGGAACACCGGGCGGAATTCCGGGTCGCTCCGGAGGACCTTGGACCTCTCCGAGTGCTTCGCCGGCTTTGCGTTTACGCAGCTCTGACGTAGACGGCTCTCTGGAGTCTCTGGTTTCTTTCTGAGGGCTGCCCTCGGAGGCGACAACGGGCCTGTCGTCTTCGTCATCCTCATCGTCGTCTTCGTCATCCTCGTCATCGTCCTCTTCTTCTTCCTCCTCCTCTTCCTCCTCCTTCAAGGCCTCGCTGTCAGCCATGTCGTCGGAGTGCAGCTCGCTGCCCGGGCTGCCTGCTGATTGGCTGGCTCGGCTGGATCCAGCCTCATTGCTGGACGCCTCGCTGCGGCCGCTGCTGCTGCCCTCCTCGCCGCTGTTGGCCGTCTCATCAGAGCTGCCCTGCAGAGACTCCTGTGGAACGGCAAAAAACACCTAATTAGCTGAAGCTGAATGACATGATTTCAAATCATCTTTTGGAAAATGTGTCACCTCCGTGTCCGACAGCCTCTGCTGCCCTCGTTTTCCACTGCTCATGATCGGCTCGTCCATCTCCATGTCACTTCCTCCACTGTGATGCGTGTCGCTGTTGTCACTGCTCTCTGGGCTTCCTGCAGGAGAACCTGGGGGAAAAATAAAATATAAAATATAACCAAAAAGATGCTACATTGAGATCCTGAGTACATAAATTAAATCTTTCAACAAAAACTCTCAATTGCACTTAGAAATATTTCACATTTTAGTAGTAAAATAATTTGTGCACTCCATTTCATGTTGACTTTAATTGCCATTTTTTACTTTTCCTGGATTCTGACCTAAATTTAATACAATAATTCTAATACAGAATACATTAAAAAAAGCATACATCTACACCAACTTCTAACTGAGAAATCTCGATTTTAAATCTTTGGCAAGCACATCAAAAAGCAGATGTCAAACACAACACACCTTTCTTGTTGCCCATGGGAATGTTGGTGTTGAGCAGGGAGGCGAAAGAGCTCTGTTTGGACAGCTGAGTTTTGGCTGCCAGAGCGTTATTCCACAAGGCCTTGATCAACATGGACGCCAAATACAGTGTCTACACAAGCAGAGAAACAACTCAACAACCACATACTGGATAGCCAGGTAAGTTTTAGTCTGTTTCAAAGTATGTTAGTGAGAGCAGGCATCTAGTTTTGTATATGACTAAACTGGCTGTGTGTAACTCTTATGTGTGGATGTGGTCTGAGAACGTGTGTTACCTGTTCGGTGTGTGCGCTGGGGTGTAACCCTGACACCAGACTGAGCACGTGCCGCAGAGGAACAGGGTCCAGGTTCTTTATGAGCGAGGGGAACAGGTCATGGATGTAGCGACTGCAGTGTTTCAGCTAAAGACAGAGTGGAAAGAAAATTACTAAATTTAAAAATTAGTTTCTGATGCAGTACATAGCATGCAGCGTTGTTTTAGATTTATTTATATAACACTATTATAGTATTTATTCATATTTTAAATGAGCTTTTATTTTTATATTTTTGGTTTTCATGATATTTTAGTTTAAGCTGTAGTACTGTTACGTGCTTCTGTCATTTTAATTAGTTTAGTTTTAAAAGTATTTCTATTCAGCTTTCATTTATTTATTTTATTTCAGGTTTATATTCAGTAATAATTATATTCTGTAATTTTCTTTTTTTTCCCCATTTCAGTAAGTTGGCAAGGCAGCATTTTTTTTTTATGTCCAAAAGTTATATATTTTTAATAGTTATATTTTATATTTATATATTGTTTTATTTGACATTTTATTTCAGCTTTACTTCCAATTAACAAAAAACATTTTTAATTGTTTCGGTTAACACCGTTACATTGTATGCAATGAGAAAGATTTTGAAGTTATTATAAATATAATCTATTATATAGATTTAGTTATTATATCAGAAATAATTTTTTGTTGTTGCATATTTGCTTTTTAAAAAGTCCTTTTAGGAGTCAATTATATATATATATATATATACACACACACACACACACACACACACACACACACATAAATGTAATTTTGAAACAATAGTAAATGACTTAAACACTAAATTGTATAAAAAGCAAAATAACCATTTTTATTTCATATGTGAATCAAAATGTTTCTAATTGCGTACAATGCAGGTGTTGTTATTGTTAACTAAAACTATCCCACTGCATTGTAGGATAAAGTGTTACTTACATTGTGCTCTAATAGTGCACATTACTGCACATTTTTACAAATGTATTCTATGCAGAAAATGTGCACAATATATCAAATGGTGTGGTCTAAATAGTGTGTGTGTGTACCTGAGCGGCGGCCCATATGCAGTCCACATGTTGAGTGCTCAGCCTGCCCTCGGCTGCAAGGAAGTTCAGGATCACTTGGCACTGTTTAATGATCTACAGCACAAACAACACAAGCACAATCAGAAATAATACACCTTTAGTCAGCGCTTGGACAGAACGAAACATCACCTGCACACTTTTGAAACGTACCTGCGCTAGTTTCTGTATCTATGAAAGTCTACTGGACTCACCTCAATGTGCAAATTTGGTCCAAATATGTGCTCAACAACATTGTTGTTGATGAGCCAGTCAGCGAGTTCCTTTGCTATCGACCTGAGAGAGGAAAGAAAGATGTCAATACACGTCTAGCTGGACTGAACTACTAATAGCAGTGGACTCGTAGCACTCACGTCTCAGTGTCAGACACCAGGGACTCGTTATTACAAACGTCATTGAAGGTGTGCAGCTGATTCTACAGAAACACAAGCACAGATCATTCAACACCGGCTGGAGATGATGGCAGAGAGTTTTTGTGTTTTTGTGTCTCTCGTACCGTGATCTGGCTCAGGCCGGCCAGTCTCATGGTGAGCGTTGGACTCATGAAGTATTTGAAGGCCAGATCCAAGCTCTCTCTGTCAAAACACAGTGCGCTGTCCAGCGGCTCCTTCACCGTGCTCCACATCAGATCGGCCATGTTACGCGCCGCGCTCTGACGCAGCTCCTGATCCGACAACTTACACAGATACCTAGAGACAGAGGGAGATTCATATTAAACCAGATGATTCAGATGAGTCGCATAAAAGCAATTGAGCACAAATATTCATCTGCCTAGAAAAACAGTCAGATTTTTATTATTTTTTTTCCAAACTGAGGGACTAGTTGAAAATATTTTCTAACCAACTTCTAATTAACTTGTATTAAACCTGAAACATTCATTTAAGGACCTGTATCAAAAACTCCTTTTGTATTTATAAAGGATATATCAGGCCCATGAAAAGCGGTTAACATACAAAAGCTAGTAAAAGTGTAAAAGAGCGTTTCAGTAGCTTAATCATTACGTTTACATTTACTAAACTATTTTGCATCATATGTCATCATTTTTTTCTAACAAAAGTGTGTTTGAATTTACAGGGTTACAGTTAAGCTGTATATTGTATAGTGTGTTACATATTAGCAGTATGATTTCTAGTTTGTTGCAAGTTTTCCTTTTTTAAAGGTAAGAAAACATAACATTATTAAAACATTAATAAAAAAATAATATATCTTTATTATATAATGCTTAATAAATGATATACATATGCAGATTTGCATAACAAGTAATTCTGATTCTAGATTAACATTAATATGATATGTGGATTTGTATATAATATAACAATGTTACAAAACATAATACAATATAACAAAAGTCATTTATAAGTTGTATTATTTTTCTATGTGGATAAATATTCATATGTTCGACAGATTATGTATATATATATATATATATATATATATATATATATATATATAAAAATATATATAACATAGTATTTTATTATAATAGTCAATTTGAGGTGGGATATATGTTTACAATATAATGAAATATAATATAATACAAAAGAAAATCAGCAAAAATCTCTGAAAACCTTTCCGTGTGAATAAACGAATACCCTCTCTCTCTGTGAGTCTCTGTGTGCTGCTCTAATCCTGTCTGGCTCGAGTCACATGACTAGTACTCTCTCAGCTCCCCTGCCAGCCGTCTGGCTCCCCCCAAGGTCATGTGAGGAGAGCCATGACGACCGTTGCTATGGTGAGGGATGCTCTTCCTAGCAACTCAGCAGAGAGCAGATTCTTGGCGGCAGAGCTCTTTCTAAGAGTAGCCTGCGTCTCGTTTATATCTCTCAGTCAATCAGTTAGGATCGATTCAATGAAACCGATATTCCTGCGCACTTGCACTTGGCAATTCATGATTTTGAACCTTTAGGTCTAGTTTAGAAAGGAGTTCTTACCTGATAACATAAGCACGAAACGGGATGATGTGCTGCATCACAGCGGGAATGTGCAACCATATTCTGATCTGTACACACACACCAAAAAAAACCTCTGATTGGTTACAGATCTAACAAGCCAGACTCTGGTTTGACTGAGGTTTGTTTGACTGTGTGGACTCACGTTAGAGACGATGGTGATGAAGGCATGTGCGATGGGGAAGGGGAGAGTATCAGGAGCGCCGAATTCAAAGCAGTCCTTCATCAGAGAGAGGCCGTGCTTCCCGCAGAACATACACACATATCGCAGCAGGTGCAGAGGGACCTCCACATCCTGAAACACACACACACACACACACACACATCAGCCCATTAGCATGCAATACAATCACTTAAAACACACCCAAAATCATTTTCCTAAATTATGCCCAAAGAAAACACTGCCTTTATCGCAACAGCATTATTGTGTGGTCACATGACTCAGCGCTGGATGCTTTTATAGGACTCAGCCCATTAGCATGCAATACAATCACTTAAAACACACCCAAATAATTTTCCTAAATTACGCCCAAAGAAAACACTGCCTTTATCGCAACAGCATTATTGTGTGGTCACATGACTCAGCGCTGGATGCTTTTATAGGACAGAAACAAACTTTAAAATGAGTTTAATCAAAATAAACTTCAGAAGATCTCTCTCCAGCCAATCATGAGTGAGATTCCAATGCCTATTTTATTAATAATAATAAAATAATATGATAATATAATTATCACAATAATATACTTATAAAACATGTTTGAATTGTTGTATATAATCATCACAACAATATAATATGAATATAAGATTACATTACAAAACTAACATATTATAGATCTATAAAACATTATATATAGTAAACATGAGGTATGAAAACCATCCATGACCTAGTACTTATTAAAATCATAACAAAGATTGACAAAATATAAACAGATATTTGTCATATAATTACCAGAAAAATAGCCTTATAAAGTAATATATTAAGCTGTTGTAATAATATAATAATCATCACAACAATATAATATAGTCTGTGTCATGTATGCTATATGTTGTGTGCAAAAATATGCATTTATTAAATATTAAAAGTTATGTTACTTTCTCACACAGGACACACCTAGCTGTGATCTCAGAGTCAGTTAAATCTAGTCCTGCTCCATCCACTCAGCATCTATTGTGGTTATGAATTATCTCTAAACGGTGTAATCAAGCCCATCATAATGAGTGTGTGTGTGTGTGTGTGTGTGTGTGCGCGCGAGAGAGAGACTTACATTCATATCACAGAAAGAGCCGAGGATATTGCTCTCTTGTGCGGAGATATCCTGAGGACAAAAACAACAAACGGATATTAAAAAGCAACCCAAATAAAACCATACTCAACTTTTCAACAGAAACCAGCTTCTATTTTTGTCTTGAGAATTTGCTCTGGTTATTCAGCTCATCCAAATCATTTAGCATTAATAAAGCACTAACTGGAAGAATATATAATGCTTATATTGTGCAAAAGATATACTAGATAAACAGATATACAGATAAACTAGAAACACACACAAGTACTCAGTACTGACAACAATGACTGATCAGGAAAACCACTCTAATGGATTTTACATGCACTTGAAAAGTTTGATTTAGGTGATTTGTCTTTTTTAAAATGTTGAGTCTATACGACTGTAGCTCAGCTTCGTTTGGCACATATATGCATAATTGCATTACAATTGGCCTTGACGTTGTGAGCTTGCTATGAAAGACAAAAATGATGCGTGATGTGTATTTAGTCTATCAAATATTCGATTACGCACTGTGTCGTGTACACTTGAGCAACGGTCTTTATCGGTCAGTCTGACTACGCATTAACCTGACTATAACTGCACACAGAAATTCAGTAACATCTACAGAAAGAGCATCAAAAAAGGAACAATTTTTATGCATGAAAAGAAAATTCACTCTATTTCGTAAATGCGTGAACTATTAATCCATGAATGCGTTTCATTTTAACTTTATTTTTGACCTTGTAAGATGTTATATCTGAATCTATGAGTAAAAGGACACATTTAGGTGACGTATGGTGACTTCTCCAAGCATTTAGTCTGCTTCAACCCTCCACAACTGAGTGCAAGCTTGAGTGCAATACCCACATCTCAAAATCCAATCCACAAAAAAAAAAAAAAACACCTTGGAAGACAGTCTGTTGAAAACTATTGCCTATACGAGCATGAATTACCTCTATAGTGGGGTGCGTGTTGTGTTTGTAGGCTGTGTACAAAGGGAACTGGATCTGAAAGATCTTGGCAGCACACAGCAGCAGTTTCTCCTGGTCTTCTGTGCTCCATGATGCAAACGGGTCCAGGCCGCTGTCGTTCCCGCTCTCGCCCGCCGTGGGTTCACTGAGCTTGGGCTGGGGATCCGGTTTGACCCCCTCATTTTGGTTCTTGTGCTGATCTCCATCCTCCACTCCACCATCCTCTTCAGCCGAGTCCCGTTCCACATTCAGCGGCTCGTCCTCACTGGGCGATGGCTGTGGCTGGGCGGAGCCCCATTCGGACTCCGCCCCCTCTGTCCTAGTGTTGCCATTGCCACTGTGTAGACGGTCCCTAAGGTTGGTTACTTGAACAATGACCAAGTTAATGAGGGCATAAACCAGTTGGCTGAACACCTCGAGGTGTTTGTATTCCTTGAAACAGCACAGACACTGCCTGCAGATGAACACAGAGAGAATCGGCCATCAGCCCATCATTCGCAATGTTCTAGCTTCTTATGTGTTTATGAAATATTTTGGCTAATTTAATTGTGCTTTCAGCTACCAAGGAGATTGTAGTACATTTCAGTTCTGTTGAACAAATTTAACAGTATTTCAATAAATTCCCAAACAACAGGTCAAACAACACAGATCATAAATTAATCCATGAAAAACAGCCATGGTGACAAAGAAAACAACATGATGCAGGATGGAGTAGAAAACATATTAATGAATGAATCAGCAAATGAATCAGTGAGTGAACGAGTATGTGAGTGAACAAGAGAATGAGCGAGTCAGTGAGCAAATCAGTGAGTGAATGAGAATGAATGAATGAGCGAATCAGTGAGCGAATGACTATGAATAAATGAGTCAGTCAGTGAATGAGAATAAATTATTAAATAAAGACAGTGAGTGAGTGGACAAGGGAACCAGTGAATGAATCTGCAAGCGATGAATGAGTGAATGAATTTATGAAAGATTGCAGTGAGTGAATGAACAAATAACATTGAGTTATAGGTTAGGAATAAACATGCGATTGAGTGAGAAGTCAACTGAATAAATGAGCAATTGAGAAGTGAAGAAATTAACCAACCAATTAAGGAATGAATGAGTAACCGAATGTTTGAGAGAGTTAATGAGTGCTGACCTCTGTGTCCATGTGCTGATGTAAGTGAAGACTCTTAAGGCATGCTCCTTCTTCAGCTGCAGGCCGTCTGAGCTGTCTGCATCCGAGACTGACACACACAAACAGAGCAAGAAAGCAGTTACTGAAGTGGCTACAGGCTTCTGGAGCAGTCTGGGATCAGATCACTGTTAAAGACAGACAGCAAACACATGCACAAACGCTGAAAGACGACTTACACACAAAGGTTTAATACTTTATGTAAGATTGTTTTTATTTTTTAAATTAAAGGGGTCATATGATTAGGGCTGTTGCGGTGAGGGAATTTCCCTTGCGGTAATTTTGAGTGGCTCAATAGCGCGGTATGTGGTTTTACAGCCATAAATATACATACACACATACATATACATACAGTGGGTACGGAAAGTATTCAGACCCCCTTAAATTTTTCACTCTTTGTTATATTGCAGCCATTTGCTAAAATCATTTAAGTAAATTTTTTTTCCTCATTAATGTACACACAGCACCCCATATTGACAGAAAAACACAGAATTGTTGACATTTTTGCAGATTTATTAAAAAAGAAAAACTGAAATATCACATGGTCCTAAGTATTCAGACCCTTTGCTCAGTATTTAGTAGAAGCACCCTTTTGATCTAATACAGCCATGAGTCTTTTGGGGAAAGATGCAACAAGTTTTTCCGTTAGCCTATATGTATAACAGTAAGCCTAGTTGTAATCTGATCTTCTTATCTGACTGGACAAGAGACTTTCTATTGATATTTCTACCTGCGCGCCTTCTAGACGGCTGTCAGTCAGTGCAGTTACAGTGTTGCGCCACAAGGGGAAGGAAAGGGACTGTCATTCAACTACACGTTCAAAAACGCTGATTCATTCATTCAAAGAGACCTAATGAAACACGCTGTTGAAATCATTTTAACTTTGCGCGCCACTTTAGAAGGCTCAGCTGACCAGCTATGCATCGATGCTTAAACAGAGATTTCACTTTCCTTGGACATGACAACCTAATTTCACAAATATATATGACTCGGCCTGGTGGACAGACGCAAGTAATCGCACGCGCTCAGTCGATCTCTCTCTCATTCACTGTCCGTTTAGGCTTGTTAAGTGCAAATCTACGGAGCTTCTGTACAAATCAACATGTACACATTATGTTATCATTACTAACTTGTTTAATATTCAGTCCACATGCATGAAGTGTAAAACGAGAAGGGCATAACCTTATGAAAAAATAAAACACGAAAAAAATCGCGGTTGCTGCGGTTCTTGCATTCCTCTGCGGTTTGCTCATCAATAGCGCAGTATTGCGATATTGCGGTGATCGCGACAGCCCTACATATGATGCGATTAAAATTTGTCCTTTCTCTTTGAAGTGTTACAAGCTCTTGGTGGATAAAGAAGATCTGTAAAGTTGCAAAGACTAAAGTCTCAAATCCAAAGAGTTATTCTTTATAAAAGTTAAGACTTGTCCACGCCCTCTTAAAACGCCTCGTTCTAACACGCCCCCACATATCTACGTCACCGTGTGGGAAGATTTGCATAACACTGCCCAAATGTTCACGCAAAGAAAGAAGGCGTAACTTTTATTCTCGCAGTAGTATTGTTGTTGCCGCTGTGGCCATGTTGTGGAGATGCTGTGTGTTTGGTTGTGAAAGCGAAACTACTTTGGTTGGTCTTCCAAAAGAGGACGATATCCGCTTTGTCATGACTAGAGCTGATCCATGCTGGTCACTGAGGAAATACATCAACTTCGCGCTATGGATCGCCAGATCGGCTTTCACCATGGACGAAGCGGAGTTCAGCCCGGGGTCGTCACATGTGGTTGCCGCGAGCCTGCCGGCCGCTCCTTCGCCGAATTCGCCGGCCACGCCGTTCTCAAGTCTGCCAGCCGTTCCTCATTCTAGCCTGGCCTTTGCTCACTCAAGCCCGCAGTGTGTGATGCTGTGTGACACATTTTATGGAGGACTGTTTCCTGAACCTGCAGAGTAGCCTACAATGGGTCTGTGCTCAAAGGCTGTTCTACAAAGTGGGGCAGTTCCAACTTTGCAAGGACAGTCTGGCGCTTCTGACGCACAGCCTGTAAGTACATTTTTTATATTTAAAGAATTTGCCACTGATGATTTAAACGCGAGTTTGAGCAGTGTAGAGTAGCGCTTGTTGTTTGTCGTTTCTCCGATCACAAAGGCAGACATGGTTTTATGTTTACGCAGCGTGATACGCAATGCAACGCAACACGTAAAAACACAGTATAAGTCATTATAATCAGTAATGATGTCCCCACTGGATGCAACAAATGCCTCGTTTGTAATGGGTTTTATTGGTTTTGTACATTATTGTTTCTATTGAAACAATAATGTACAGTTGTGGAAAATAATGTGTTTTTTGAACCTTAAACCACATAAACACGTTGCATTACACCAAATACACAACATAATGTTCTTTTTAGCAATGTCATATGACCCCCTTTAATAAAGAGCAATTGTGACGCAGCACAAAAAAAAAATCTGTAAAACAACTCAAACTCACGGTACATCAAATGAAAACCAGTGAAACTGGCAGAGAACAGTCAAGACAGAACGTCCTGTCCAAGACAGCATTCTCAACGCTGCAAAAAATGAGTGTAATTTTAATGATAAAAGACTTCCATGAAAACCTGTTAACTGGTTAACGTTATACACTGAAAAACTATAATTACTAATGAGACACTTCATGTAATTTTACAGTACAATACTGCTTAATGTACAGCTGACGCTCCCAGAATTCCCTGTGTGACAATTTTGACAAATGACACATTTGATGGTTTTTCATTGAAATAATAATTTTTCTTCTTAGTTTTTCACATCAGTGAGACGTACATCAGGGTTTTGGGTTTCATCTTATGTTGTTAAATAAATAATTATTGCATTATTTTAGCATCATGTGTGTTAACATGATTGTGTTTTGTATTTGTGACACTGTGCACCTTCTATATATTAGTATTTACTTCAGCTTGAGGAGAAGCTACTTGTGATGAACTTTGATTCGACTTTCTCTGTACCACTGGTGTTTTTAAGGAGGTTGTCAGTATATTATAAAGGTAAAAACAGATTTTAGTCCTTTGCTATATTATCATTGTTTCAGGTAATGAAAAACAATTTTACTGCAAATTTAATTTCCATCTGTAAAACTTAATGTTGCGATTGTATTTGTCACTGTAAAGCTAAGGCAACCTTTTTTACCGTACATTTCTCCGATTTTTTTCACAGTAACACTAGATGTGGAAATCACAGATCTTATATCAAGCATGATCATTACAGATGATCACATGACATTCTGCATTTGCATGACTTTAACATCAATTTAGATGCCCTATCCCAACCAACTACACACACACACACACACACACACACACACACACACAGAGAGAGCACAATTAACGGTTTCCACAGTGACGAGGGAGTTGCTGGACTTGGGAATGCTACCTTGGGGTTATAAAGTTCACTCGAGCAGCTGGTTAGCCCTGACCTACATGAGATTTTTGATCTTTCTTTCTTTAAAACGGCTTTCCTGTCTTTTTTTCCTCTGCCGTTTCCACACAGGTCTACAGTAACAATCCAGGATATTGCGTGCAAGGACTGAGAAATAGTTTGACGGCGCTGTGATATGAGGATCTGTTATCAAAGCTGAAAACCACAAAAGCACCAAAAATCCTTCAAAGTCTCACGTCACAGAAAAAAAAGAAAAACTGCACGCACACACACAAATTACAGTTTTTGGTTCTTTCCAAGAGAAAAACAGTCTGAACTTAATGACTTATTGGACTAATTCAACCAAAATTGACATTCATAAATGTCATCATTTACTTGCCCTCATGTTGTTCCAAACCTGCATTACTTTATTTCTCCTGCGGAACAGAAAAGTAGATATTTTGAAGAATGTTCAACGCTGCTCTTTTTTCATATTGTACTCCGAAAATGACAAAAAGTACTATAAAAGTAGTCTGTACAACTTACTTACAATTACAATTTACAACATGTTCTGAGAGGATTTGCAAGGCATATGGGTTTGGAGCATCATGAGGATGAGTAAATGACGACAAAGAACTTTCAAAATCTAGTCAAAACGCCGATATAGCTAAAAAATGTATTAACGATATAATGTTTAATATCATTCGGTATCGATAATTACTGACATTTTTTATAACCTTTTTTAAAACAGAGCAATAGAATTTTTTTATTTATTTAACCACTTTAAATTAACCCAATTTGTTGGGACAAACAACAAATATTTTTTGTTTTAACAGTCAAACAATTAAACAAATATCTAATTTCTAATGTTTTATATGCAGATTAAAAAGGTTTTAAGGAAATTTTTGGCTTGTCTCCCGAGGGAGCAATGAGCAATATAATGCAGCACGTTTAAATTGTCAACACAAGGAAATAAACGTCTATAAAAAAAACCTGCATTACGTCTAAATTAACTCATATAAACCAAATATAATTTCGTAAATTGCATAAACAATTATGAACAAAACAGCATCGTGTATTTATGCATTGCTTAATACAAAGAGCCGAATCGCCCATCACGCAGATTGCCTTTAAAAACATAAGACGCAGTGAAAAGGAATAAACCTCCACAAATTCAGGACGTGTTTTCTAAAAGTTTAAACTGTTTTAACTTTGCATGGCTACATCTCTTGTGCAGCAGTCATATTTGTCCGTCAAAATGCGCTGAATATGCGTTCTGTGTGAATGGCTTTTTTTCGGTTTTAACCTAATCAAGATCTTCTTCGCATTGAGCTTCGATATTTCTCTAATATTTTGAATGCATAACTAGGCCTGTCGCAATAATCAATATATCGACTTATCGCGCATGACCTCAATCATTTTTGGTGACGCAATATATCGGCCATTATATTTACTTAAAAATGAATGTCACCATGTTTTGTACATTCCACTTGCATCTGTGTCTTTTGCAGCATCTCGTACATAACGTGGTGTAGTCATGAGGTGCTAGTTCAAATTTAAATAATGCTTCTACAAAAAAAGTTTCATCTGCAGATATGGTTTTGTTTAGGGATCTGACGCACATCTGACTGCTGAGTAGTGATTGTGTTTCTCAGCAATAGTGTGCACCCTTAATTTACAGAGAAAAGAAGGTCAGGGAAAAATCTGTAGATGGAAAAATCTCCACACAAGTTCTTCGTGCATTTTTCTTTTTTTCTACTTGTTACTTTGCACTTTGTTAGAAAATGTTTATTTACTATTTATTCAGGTTTTTTAAGGTATCTTAGATTTTGATACTTAATTTCCACGATCTAAATATTCTTAAAAATTAAAAGATTGTTGTCATTTGGAAGTGTGTAGGTCTTCTTGCATTACTATGCTGTTACATTATGATTATACATTCAGTGGCGTAAAATGGTCTTTAATATGACAATAATATCGTTTATCGCAATTATTTCTGGGGCAATATATCAAACAACAAAAAGTTGTTATCGTGACAGGCCTATGCATAACACAGCAGCGGCGCATCTCGCGGGCTTGACTAACAAAACATTAAAATGCAACAACGTCACACACCATTATCCCCGCATCTCGCGCGCCACTGATGACGCTCCCTGATGCACACCTAACATTGCAAATGTTTATTTTAAATTCGACTAATATTCATTCTTTATTCACAATCTCATCACAGGCAGGCACAGCACTCAATTCAGCATGTGTTTGTGTGTGCTGTCTGCGTCACTCATAGCACGTGCCTATATCGTGCGCTAGGGCCGGGCTAAAAATCAAATGCGATTTTCATGCGAATCTCGTCAGTAAAGCCGCTTCTGGTGATTAGTAGTAAATCTCAAGCACGTGCTTTTAGATGGAGAGGCATTTACTACACAGAGCCGTAGATTCGGCAATGAATCGCGATTTTGGGTAGCTTGTCGGTGATCTACTTCGCATGAAAATAGCATTCGGTTTTTTGCCCAGCCCTATTGTGCACTACATCGAACATTTTTTATATCGTTATCGAAGGTGTACCGTCGATAAATATCGATACCGTTTTATCGCCCTTCCTGTGATTCATATCTTTTTATGATGTCTGGCACAACTGGTTCAGTGACTGTCTGGCTGTTTTTGACCTTTCAGAAAATGTGAAATTACAGAGTATGCATAAACAGACTTCTGCTGACAAATACAGGGAGTACACACACAAACCCTGCATTTAAGCTCTCTCCTGAACGCAAACGCACAGCACGCGGAGTCAGATTAACACTGTCAAACTGGCCCACACAATTAAAGGGTGGGTCTGATGTCTATCTACACACAGCACAGCGTTTGAGGGCTAAGATGTTAAGCGGCACATGCACATATGCGGCTGCCACTCAAGGACACCAGACATGCCTGAAGGCCAAAAACGCACATGCTAATGCACACTATGAAATAACTTGCAAACAGCAGCAGCAAACACTGATGTTTAATATTAAATCTGTGCATATTAACACAATTATTAAATAATATCATTCTTGTGTTCATTTCATAAAAACTATTTGGAAAGCATGGCTTCACACCCTCTATAAAATTAAATTATATATTAAAAATAAATGCGATACGATACTCTTAACAGATATATTTGCTGCTTATCAACCAGCCCTATTAGTTGCTAATAAATAACACAAAACTGTTGGCACCCATGACTCTTGTTTACACGATGCTATCGTCTTCCAGTTAAGCAACAGAACCTGCTGTCATAAGGGATCAGTGTCGACAAACACAATTCTACAAAACATTTCAAATGCTTCACAGATTTGCACAAAAACACATGGAAATAAAAAAGCATTACATTCAAGCTATGCTGATCTAACACTTGAGTAATGACAGCACAACAACATGTGAGATTTAATTCTAAGAGAATTTAAAAAAACTCACTTATAAGTTACCAGGGAAAAAAAAAAAAGTTTTATGCTTGAATGTTTTTGGACATGTTACTATAGCACCATGTATTTTGCATTTTAGTTATGGCTCTATTGTTTTTTTTTGGAAATGTAACATGATAGTATAGTGATTTTATAACATGGTAACATAATAATATCATATTTCTGTTACATTATCATGGTAATTTAACTGTATTCCTTGGAGTAATATCTAATACCACGGAGTATCAATGTTGCAATCATTCAATACCACAATATATATCAGAATTCCACCTGACATCATAACTTTACCACCAAAGTATGTTTTTTTAAAATGTTTGTTTGGACTTTACCATGGTAATATAATGTACCATGGCAGTATAGTGTTTTTATAACATGGTAACACATTAATACCATGTTTAGTTTTTTTTTGACATTACCATGGCTGCATTCTTCAGAGTACTATATATTAGGGCTGCACGATAGTCATGCGCATTTTGTTAGTAAAGCCGGTTCTGTAATCAGCAGGAAATCATCATCACGTGCTTTCAGATGGAGCAGCATTTACTACACAGAGCCGTAGTTCACTGAGAAGCTATGCAAACAGCTGTCATTATCGCCAACGATTTCTTCGATTTCAGAATCGCGTATTTTTTTTGCGTAACTTGTCAGTGAACTACGGCTCTGTGTAGTAAATGCTGCTCCATCTGAAAGCACGTGAAAATACCACATTTAATAACATATTTTTACTCCAAACTCACTTCATAACGTCAGTCGAGTGTTTGAAATAAATCCTTCTGGGAGACGATGTGGCTTCTTACAAAATGTTTGTTTGGACTTTACCATGGTAATATAATGTACCATGGCAGTATAGTGTTTTTATAACATGGTAACACATTAATACCATGTTTAGTTTTTTTTTTACATTACCATGGCTGCATTCTTCAGAGTACTATATATTAGGGCTGCACGATAGTCATGCGCATTTTGTTAGTAAAGCCGGTTCTGTAATCAGCAGGAAATCATCATCACATGCTTTCAGATGGAGCAGCATTTACTACACAGAGCCGTAGTTCACTGACAAGTTACGCAAAAAAAATACGCGATTCTGAAATCGAAGAAATCGTTGGCGATAATGACAGCTGTTTGCATAGCTTCTCAGTGAACTACGGCTCTGTGTAGTAAATGCTGCTCCATCTGAAAGCATGTGAAAAGAACATTAAATAAAATATTTTTACTCCAAACTCACTTCATAACGTCAGTCGAGTGTTTGAAATAAATCCTTCTGTGAGATGATGTGGCTTCTTACACAGAATAAGGCACGCAACATATTTCATAGTATTTAAGCAGTGATAAAGGCATTGCATTATACATATACTTTATTTTAAAGAAAATGATAATAAGAAGAACTCCGATAAACCGTATATTGCCATCGTCGTGTGTTTATTAGTCACGTTGAATCAATGAAAGCAGTTGAATCTTCTGTTTATTCAGCTGCAGCGATAGGCATTTTCTGGGTTTCTTCTGCGAGGCGTATTTGGAGTTTCAGCGCGAGAGCGCCCTCTGGCCTTTGGATGGAGATTTACTACTGATCACAGAACCGTGCTTCACTGAAAGATACGCATGACAATCGCAGCTTCTGCCGAATCGTGCAGCCCTACTATATAACACCATGGTATATCAATGAGGCAATCATTCAGTATCACTGATCTGTCCACTTTTTTGACATGTACAATCGTAACGCCATGGTATTCTTTAAAATACTATGCAAACACAATTACGATCCTTCAATGCAATAGTATATACCAAAAGTACCATCTGACATTATAACTGTACAAGCATAAGCATGTACCTAGGTATTTTAACATTTATCATAGTAATTCTTTCAAATAATCATGGAAATACCACGGTAATCTTCAGCACATATATCTAACATCATGACTGTACCAGCAGAGTACCATGGATTTTGGACATATATGTCATAGTAGTTCTTTAAAGTATCATGCAAAAGCCATGGTGATCCTTCACTACAATTGCACCGTGGTATTTCAGTCACTGTCTTGCCAAGACATCAGTACTGAAGCAAAGAAAGCGCATGAATCCCCATCACACTCTCTCCATCCAACAAAGCACACAAACACAGCAGCCATCAGCAGGCCTAAGACTGCTAAAAACTCACATCCCGACTGTCAGATCGCATGAACCCTCATAAATCACTCGCTCAAGCAGAATTACACTGCAGCATGGGTCGTGTTGGGCGATCAGATACAGAACTGTGAGCATTTTGAAGGATGACAATGTCAAACACTTCTGCTTAGGCTAATGCTAACGCTGATGCCAGTTCAACTTCCCATCAGCCTCCAAACATATGAAAACAGGCTGGTGTTCAGCGCACACATAAAGACGTTTTCTGATGCTTCCGTTTCAAATAAACAGCAGATTTTGTGGCTGATCTTGTTTGACGATTTAATTCTGAAATGATGAGGGGCTAACACGTTCCACTAGCATTGCGTTAATAAAAAAAACAGATATCAAAATCAAACAAAAGACAAATAATCACAGCCAAAGGGTGTTTGAACGCTCTTTTAAATGCACACGTTGACAAAAAGTGTGAATGCTTAAATATTACACATAAAATCTGCGCTGAATCGAGGCAGCGAGCCGCATGCTCGGACAGTCATGCTAACAACTTGCTGCAAACAACTAACGTTACAAAAAACAATCAAATGCTGTTGACTTACTCTCATTGAGCACCTCCAGCAGCTCGGCGCAGTTCTCACACATGGTTCATAAAGGCGGAAAGTGTATTCAGACCATTGGAGAAACAAAATGTTGCCTGTTTTTCTCTCTGTCTTTTTAAGGGGGTGTTTAAGGCCCGACGAAATGCTTGATGAAGGCTGGTTATTATGAGACAACACAACCAGGGAGGTTTGGGCTCATGCAAGCGGGATTATTTGCCGAAATGTCGAGGCGGAGAAAGTAAATGTGAGGCACTAAAGGAGCGGAGAGTCAGTCTCCGAGCAGAGCGTTACTGTGCAGACTAGTACATACGGCAGCCATGATGAACAGGGACTGGAGTTACACTTCGGTTGTTTCTGTCGGGTGACTTCGGAAATGTTCGGGTTTTCCCGGGAATGTTCGCGGTCGCTCGGAGCCAGGCGGGTAACGTTGTGCGAGACATCGGCTGCTTCCGCCGAGTCGTCTTGCAGGTCGTTCGGCTTTTTCCGGAAAACTAGCAGCTGGAGAGGGAGGGGCGACCGTGTGTTACACATCGGCTGTTTTCGTTACGCCTGCTTCCGGCCTTTTCGGCCATTCTTCCGAAATCTCGCGATTTCTCGCAGCCGAGCACGTGTACGTGTGCTGTTTTAATTTCGATATCTGCACTGTATTACAGAAATCCCGTTTGCTTTGTAATTAATATATATATATATATATTTACTCCTTTGCAATGCAATGTAAAATACGCACTGCCGTTCAAGAGTTTGGTGTCCTTAAAAGAAACCTAATTAAATTGATCAGAAGTAACACTAAAACATATAATATTACAAGGATTTCTATTTCAAATCAATGTTTTTAATTTGAACTCTTTATTCATCAAAGTATCCTGAAAAACGTGTCAGTTTTAACAATTACTAAGCAACCCTCGTACGAAATGTTTCTTATTATATTTCTAATATGCTTATTTAACACATTTATCGCTTTATCAAGATTAATAAGACACTCTAGTAAAGTATCACAGTAGGAAATTTAAACAAAATAATGTAAGGCTGCTAGAATACTTACAGAATTATAGTATTTTAAATGTTTTCAGTACAAGTCCTACAAGCTAAATGAAAAACACACACAATGCTTTGTAAAAATACCCAACTTTATGTTTCCATAGTACTAATACACAGCTTTACAAATAGGATGATATGAACAAACCCTTTCATTTGAATGACATCCCTATGCCAAAAGAAAAAACACTCAGTGGGTCTGTAGCATGAAAAAGACTCGTCTTTCTCATTTACTGCAATTGAACGAAAAAATATATATAAACACACACAAACCCCCAATAAAGACGACGGGAACAGCATCAGGACTGATCCTAAACAGTCACATTCACTTGCTGTGGTTCACGAACCACACAGCCGCACAGCTCAACAACACAAATCTCTCTTCTTGCGCAGTAACTGTCCGTCTTCATTGGCCTGCCACACTGTATATTACATATTCACAAACAGATGAGGCTGAGAAAACATTAAAATGATTAGTAATGTGCTTTGAAACAGGAAAGCAAACATACCAAACAGAAACATTGAAGGATATACAGTAAATTGATATATACGAGAGAGACAGTTTCCGTTATATAAAATGCTCTGTTATGTAAAACCAAAGGGTTTGGGAAGAGTCAGGTTACTAATAACTGACATGTCTTTAATTTACATATTGGCAAGGATTTGGTCGACAAACAACCAACATCTGGATTCATTTTCCTATTTGTCCTCATTTGACTGCTACTTCTCTATACACACGCACACAAACACACGCTTGAGCTTAAAGTGCTCCAAACGCTTCCTTCATGAGTGTGAAACTGTCCTGGTGCTCATTCACACATTTCCTCCGGGAGCTCGTGAGGGTTGAGGATTCCTGGGACAGACATCTGGAGCTTGTGTTTCTCCTCCTGAGCCTGACGCAGAGCCGCTTCCCTCTCCTCCAGGAACAGATCTGTGGAGTCCTCACCCGCAAACTCCTGCAAACACACAATCGGAGTGATTGTGAACGGCCCACTGGAACAACTCCAATCGTATCAAGTCACGCTCATTTGTATAGTACCTTTCACGTTACTTTTTTTTTCTTTTTTGAAAGCAGCTTTACAGAAATGCATTTTTTAATGTTAGATATAAACAATGCATCCATTTATAATCAGTATTAACTAGATTTGGGAATGTTATTCAGAATCAAAAACAGATCCATATCCATTTTAAAGGCCAGAAACTGTGTGAATGCCACAAGATTGTTTATAATAATAATAAACCACAACAACTAGCATAACGTACCATTAATTATATTAACTTAATATTTCCTTAACATTAATATAAAAAAAAGAATTATATCATTATTGTAAATTAAAACACTTATGCACAATAATTTATTATTAGTATTACTAATGTATTATTGTTATTCATAGCAGAACATTTTATTACTATTAAAGGTTATTATTTAATGAATAATTATTAACATTTAATAAACAATAATGGCATTTTAATTATATTAATTAATATGTAATTACCATTCATATTTATTCAAATATAACATGCGCAATAACATTGTTATTATTAATGTATTACATACCATAATTTTATTAATATTAATGTTTCATTTAATAAGTTATAACATTTTAGAAATAAAAAAAGCATTTTAATTATTAAAAATTAATAGTTAATAGTATCAATACAATTGTTTTGATAAAAGAGCATTTTAGTTAGTATTATTACTATGTAGTTATTAATTATTCAAATCAATTCTATTATTATTATCGTTATTAATATTAATTGTAATTATTATTACTTCTTCTATAAATTGAGGTGGGTATTTAACAAAGACTGTGGCTGTTGGGGTAGAAGTTCATATTCAACCCTCCTCATATATGTGTACACATTTATATTGTGAACTTTTGGCTGGATATACGCTGGTCCAGTGTTTCCCAACCTTTTTTTTTTTTTAGTCGCGGCACCCTTTGGAAATGTTTACAAACTTGTGGCACCCTACAAAATTAATTTTGTCATAATATTTGAATTTCTAACTTCGATATGATCATCTGAAAAGTATAGATATTCGGTACAGCAGGGAAGAACTGCCGAATATAATGTCATACAGATATTTTTAATATTATTAAAAAATTTTGTCCATCAATGGTTGCAATCAGTAGGCTAATTTCTAATGAAGAGACCAATTTATATGACAGATTTTAATGTAGGCTTTTATACATATGTAAACATTATTTAATTACCATTATAACTAGCTATCTCACAAATTTTTGCTCACTCAAGTGTTTTTTTAATTTTACAGTGGGGTAATTTTGGTGCAGTAGCACAATATAGCTTGATTTCAAACTTTGAATTGAGTAAAAAATTATAAGTAAGCAGTCAGTAATAAAATAAGAACAAATAAAGAAATAACTAACGATAGCACAAACAAAAAATAACGACAGGCCTTCGAATTAAATAAATTGCTTTTTAGTTTTTCAGGTAGGTCTAACAGTAGTTTTTTTTACTAAATATCCAAATAATGTCTAGTCCTAGAAAGCTATTATTATCAGAGGACACGTGAGCGTAACATAGCGGTTAGCAGATCTGTGAATGAGAGGGCAGCGTTACCAGAGTTGCCCATATACCACACCATGTTACAACACAGTAGGGCTATTGCAGACAGAAACAATACTGTACTACATCAATGTTTCCAGTCGG
>NW_015505360.1:1489224-1489703 GCF_001515645.1 Sinocyclocheilus grahami | reverse complement strand
TTTTATACATATGTAAACATTATTTAATTACCATTATAACTAGCTATCTCACAAATTTTTGCTCACTCAGTGTTTTTTTTATTTTACAGTGGGGTAATTTTGGTGCAGTAGCACAATATAGCTTGATTTCAAACTTTGAATTGAGTAAAAAATTATAAGTAAGCAGTCAGTAATAAAATAAGAACAAATAAAGAAATAACTAACGATAGCACAAACAAAAAATAACGACAGGCCTTCGAATTAAATAAATTGCTTTTTAGTTTTTCAGGTAGGTCTAACAGTAGTTTTTTTTAACTAAATATCCAAATAATGTTTAGTCCTAGAAAGCTATTATTATCAGAGGACAAGTGAGCATAACATAGCAGTTAGCAGATCTGTGAATGAGAGGGCAGCGTTACCAGAGTTGCCCATATACCACACCATGTTACAACACAGTAGGGCTATTGCAGACAGAAACAATACTGTACTACATCGATGTT
>NW_015505360.1:1478779-1488549 GCF_001515645.1 Sinocyclocheilus grahami | reverse complement strand
TAGTCCTAGAAAGCTATTATTATCAGAGGACACGTGAGCGTAACATAGCGGTTAGCAGATCTGTGAATGAGAGGGCAGCGTTACCAGAGTTGCCCATATACCACACCATGTTACAACACAGTAGGGCTATTGCAGACAGAAACAATACTGTACTACATCAATGTTTCCAGTCGGCTCAATTTTTGAGTGGACTTTGCTGTTCCGATGAGCATGAACACTATATGAGTGGAGCTGAGCGGAGCGCACACGCATAGAGCGGGATAATACGCAGAGCGTCACACCATGTGAAAGTGAAACCTGAGCGGTGAACTAATTTTCGGCAGCCGGAATTTCGGTGCATCTCTAATTTTTGGCGACATCAGAAATGGATATTATATAATAGATGATTTTTTTAACAATTTAGCAATTTAAAAATATTAAAAATATTTTTTACACGGCACCCCTGCTCTCGACAGACGGCACCCCGGTCGGGAAACACTGCGCTGGTCTATGACTAGAGAAGGAAGTCGAAATCTAGCCGGAAGGAAGTGGCATACCTTGATCTGGACCAGGAAGTCCCTGAGGTGCTCTTTAAAGGCAGGAATGTCCTGATTCAAGCTGAACAGACCCGTGACAAAAACCTTCACCTGGGCACTGAGAGAAAAAAAAACCATCATTAACATGAACTAGGGACGTAACGATTCACTCAACTCACAATTCGATTCACGATTTATTTATTTTTTTAACAAAATTAGATTTAAGACAAATTATAAATTAAACTTTTATTATTGCTTGGACAAAATGCTGCACATTTCTTTGTGAAATTGAAATAACACTATAATAATATAGCACTTGTATATTATTGCTATTTTGTTGGTTTTGATTGCTTCTATTGTCCTCATTTGTAAATCGCTTTGGACAAAAGCGTCTGCTAAATGACAAAATTTAAATATAATGTACATAACAAAACTACATTGAAATTTTAAAACAAGCCCCTAATCAAATAAGTAACAAATAAAATAAATCTCTTCATATAAACAAACTAAGGCTTTGTCTGTGCTCTTTCCTTTTAAAATTAGAGGCAACCACTGCATTTTAATCCTGATCCAAACAAAGATGCCGCACACATGCAACATGAGCAGTTTTTAATCTAAATTAGATTGTAGAATTTTGAAATTTGAAGCAAAAACAGAATGGTTTGACTTCAGTTTTATGAAACTATACATAAAAATATCTGCATGAATCAGCGGATGAGCTGAATGAGACGCAGATTCACTCTTAAAGCATTTCCTTGGTTTCTGCAGTAAACAAAGCAGCGCTGCACTTATAAACTTTAATATTAAGAGGCACAATGAAAAGAAAAAAATACCATCTAAACTTTTCTAAAGACAGCAAGTTCCCCTCAGACATACATTCATATAAACTCCTACCCCTAAATGAATCACGATTTGTTTAGCATCTCAACCGATTTGAATCGTCACATATTTGAATCGATTTTCAACCAGCTCACAGTTAATCGTTACATCCCTAACATGAACACATGAAAACGACAACACACTGAAAACACAAACATCATGTTCTAGGCTGCTCTTACTCCTGCAGATGTGGGAAGGCGGTCTTCAGCAGATTGGCCACGTACTCCTGCACGTAGCATTGATTGCTGCTCGTGGTGCCTGCGTTCAAAGTGACGCTGATTTTACCCTCTTCCACCAGGTTAAACATGTAGGCGAGGATGGAGGCGTGCATCGTCAGACCTGCTCGCCACAAACGACAGGGTATCCATCAAATACACACACACTGAATTAACTTCTGAAATTTTCAATATCATTACTGCACTAAAATGTTTAGAAATTTTTAGTATGTTTAATTCATTATAAATGAAGTCATTTCACAATTGAAATGTTATACACTTGAATGAGAATTATAATAATAATGTACGCAAATAATAATAACTATAAAAATAATTGTCAAAGCTCAAAACAAATCCCATTTTCTTTATATTTTGCCTAAAATCTTGTTTTTATTTCAGGTGAAAAATGACCTGAACAACAGTGTTTGTGAGGTTCACTGTGTGACTGATGTGAAGCCGTTTTGTTCAAAATAACACCTCCATTAGTTACACTGTAAACATGTCACTCTCTCTCTGCCCAGCAACTGACCAGCAGTATGAGACGTATCCGTGACAACCGAGAAAATGTGCTGCAGGATATCGCAGAAGTAGGTCTGATAGAAGCTCTGAGCTGCCGCCTCTTCCTGTGCGATGTTCTGCAGCATGGTGAACAGGACCTGAAGCCCTGGAGACGCACAAACACACAATTAATTAATGTCAAAAACATACTGTGCAAAAACAACGTCACGGGTCACGAATGCTTAGCCATTAAGAATTGTATTTCTGAACGCCACAATTTGTAAAATTGAATGTAACCAGAAGCGCTTTGCATTCACACAGTAGTGTAGAGTATTTATTTATGTTTATTTGTTTAACCACAGTTCTCTCCACTCACCTGTGTCGGCTACATTTCGCATGGTGTGTTTGAAGGCCCAGATGATGGAATCCAGAACCAGTTTGAACTGTGCCGGTGGGATGGACAGGAATGCTGGGAAACATTGGGAGTTGACGGCTTGCAGCAGGTAAAAGAAATGCGTCCTGTGCTCAGGGAACTCCTCAAAGTTCTGACAGAGGCAAAACACAGAGCATTAAAGTAGGGCTGCAAGATTACTTTTTGTGCGCTAAGAAAACAAAAATAACGACTTTATTCAACAATTTATTCTCTTCCATGTCAGGCTCCGCCGCCATTCACGCGAGTAGCACGATGCATGCCTGTGAAGCTGCTGACGCAGGAGCCGGCGTTCTGATGTAGAACCCCGATGAGCAGTACCTTGTTTACAAGCAGAGGAATGCACACACATTCATCATGGTACTGTCTTCAATAGGGCCTTTCGCACCGCAGGAATCTTTTCATAGTACCAGAACTAATTGTGGAACTACCCACTTTTCGGCGTGTTTGCACCGCCGGAACTGGGAGCGATTTTAGTACCGGACTGCCTTTTTCGAGAACCAAATTAGCTCCTACTCCGGAGCAGGGTCTAACCAGCAGAACTGGTACTAATCGTGACTTAAGTAGACATTGATTGGCCAAACGCGTATGAAAACGGCCTCACCCGCCATGATTTAAAACGCCGTGTAAACATACCGTAAGCATGTCAACTTATTTCGGAAGTATGGAGAACAGCGATAGATGGACTGACGCTGAAGTGCAGGCACTTGTAGCAAATGTAGCACTGCCAGTTTGTCGTTGGAGATTCTTAGTCCTCCTTTCCATTCTTTCAATCGTTTTACGTATACATCGACTTTACATGTCCACTGTGAAACCCGCGAGACACAACAAAAACACAGCTCCGATAACAGCGTCCTCCATCCTCCTGTTGTTAATGTTCTTCTTTGTTTCTGTTGTTGAACGCCGCGCACAAATGACGTCGCTGTCAACCGGCTTACGTCACTTCTTAGTACACACTCTTGGTGTGAATGCAACCCTTTAAATGGTACTGGAAAATAGTTCGCGCAAAATTGTCCCAGTACTTTAGTACCGTACGTTTAGTTCTGGAACTAAAGTGGTGCGAAAGGGCCTATAGGCGGCAGAGACGGACACGAAAGAGAATAAATTGTTGATCCACTGATGTCACATGGACTATTTTAACGATGTCCTTACTACCTTTCTGGGCCATAAAATGTTTCAGTTGTGTTGCTGTCTATGCAGGATCAGAAAGCTCTCGGATTTCACACCGTGAACACACACCCGGAGCAGTGGGCAGCCATTTATGCTGCGGCACCCGGGGAGCAGTTGGGGGTTCGGTGCCTTGCTCAAGGGCACCTCAGTCGTGGTATTGAAGGTGGGAGGAGGCGCAGTACATTCACTCCCCCCACCCACAATCCCTGCCGGTACGAGACTTGAACCCGCAACCTTGGGTTACGAGTCCGACTCTCTAACCATTAGGCCACAATTAGGTCACATTTACTGTGAACAGAGCCGCTCGGAGACACTGAAAGCAGCTGCTCACATGTAAGAAAAAGGTGCAGTGCGACACACAGCACATATGGTTATATTAACACAGCCTTGGTGATTTGATAAGCACAGTAAGCCATATCATGATTTTGGTTATATCTTGATCAGGGGTGCCCAAGCTCGGTCCTTAGCTCCAACCCCAATTAAACACACCTGAACCAGCTAATCAAGCTCTTACTAGACATACTAGAAACTTTGTAGCAGGTGTGTTGAGGCAAGTTGGAGCTAAACTCTGCAGGACACCGGCCCTCCAGGACCGAGTTTGGGCACCCCTGATCTTGATTAATCATGTATATTCATGTAATGTATATTCGCTACCAGACTTACACTGGTTTGATTCAGAAAAAACAACTCAAGATATAAAATAAAAGAGTTACACTGACAGACAAGATGAACTAACCTTGTTGATCATGTCGAGGGTGCACTCAAACACAGCATCGAATATCTTGGGGATCTCTCCTGTTATATGTGCACCGAGCTTGTTGACGATGGTTGCCATAGTGCTGAGCACCTCCGGTTCTCGAGCTGCTGGAACGTTCCTTTGGTAGTCGATGAGAACTGCTTCCAGCAAAGGTGGAACGAAGTTCTCTCCAACCTGAAAAGACAACAACAACGCTTTGAACTGCGGTCAAACTCAACTTATTGTTTTGGCACAAACGCAGACTGATCCAGGAATGTCAGAACTAACCATCTGAGGGTCGTTAGAGCGGCTGACCCATCCGGAGATGAGCTTTAGTGTCTCTCTCTTCACCGTCCGCATGCTACGTATCAAAGGCTGCTTGGTCACCATCTCACCTGCAGAGAAAAACCAAAGAGTCAATCGTGAGCTGTTATTATGTGCCAGTTGTTGGGTCATGTGCTCCATGTTGGTGTGCGTGGCTCACCGTTGCTCTGGATTGCAGAAGAGATGTTCTCACTCAGGCACTTGTAGACGTTGAGCATGTCCAGGTAAATACGTCCCAGCTGCAGGACAAAAGGGTGACCCACGGCTTTACACGCCCTCACGTTGGTCTTCAGGATGCTGCCTAGCTGACGCACCGTCTCTGGGTCCTTCAGGATGTCCACGTTCTGATTGAAGAGAGACATCATGTGCTTTGAGTTTAGGTTCTACTGTTTCAATCTTGGTAGTTAGAACTTAACAGAGTTTAAACCCTTTAAAGAGCCCTTTAAAAATCCTGTTTTCTATTAAACGACCCCTTTTGGTTTTCATTCGGAGTATTAAAATTACGTTTATTACACAAAGAGAAGCTGTATTAAATAATTCTTAGTTAATTAAAACCATAAAAGTTTTTGATTTAAATAATTAAAAAAAACATTAAAAAAAGGACAAATTTCTAAGTTTTTAGTTTAATTTGATGTACTAAAACTAAAAAGAAAAAAACATATATATAAATAAAATTTATAAAACAATAAAAAAATTTATAAAAACTAACTTGATAAGCCATTATGGTTAACTAAAATCATAAAATTCATTAATTGAAATAAGCATGAATTATAAACTGAAACCAAATTAAAATGTTAAAAAAATACAATGAAAAAATTAAAATTATCTCAGGTAGTTGCCAAGGAAACATTTCTCATTTTATTTAGTTTAACTTGATATACTAAAATAAGGATAAAGCTGAAAAAATTCACTATATAGAGATTAAAAAAATTAAACAAAATGAATAAAAATGTAACAAAACTACTTTTAATTACTAAAAATTGTAACAGTATCTCAGTAATACTAAAATGACACTGGTTCTCACCTTGGTGGCCTGCTGGATGATGCTGTCCCACACCTGGTTGGGGAGGAGCATGTATTTCTCGATCAGTCGCTCCTGGACCGTCTGGTCTGTCTGTGCTCCGATCATGTAGCCCACGGCCTCGTAGAACGTGTGCACCTGCTGCGGCTGCAGGTCACAGATGATGGTGTTGATGTTGTTGAGGATCTCGTCGATGAAGGGCATCACCTCCCCCACCTGAACCTGCACAAAATGCCTCCTGCACTTCTGAGCGATCTTGATGAAGGTGTCACAGGCCATGTCCTGCACGCCGTCATGGGTCTCTGAGAGAGAAAGAGAAACATTTTACAATTAACATTTAACCCTTATGAAAAGATTTGCACTTAAGCAAAAAAAATTTTTAAATCATGCATGACAAGACAAAATTCTCAAACACAATCTGTTCCTTACCGTGCATGAACTCAAAGAGTTTGTTGACGACAGTCTTGAGGAACTTCCAGTGGGCCCTGAGGAATCGTGGGTACTGACCGACGATGTACATGATGTTGGAGGCAATGATGGCCTTGTTGTCTTTCCCTCTTTTCTGTTCACACAGACCCAGCAGATCCTGAGACAGAAACAGAAATTTGGTGTTAAGACTTTATAATGTTTTTGAAACAAGTCTCTTCAAGGCTGCATTTATTTTGTTAAAATACAGTAAAAACAGTAATATTGTGAAATATTACAATTTAAAATAACTGTTTTCTATGTGAATGTATTTTAAAATGTAATTTATTCCTGTGACGCAAAGCTGAATTTTCAGCATCATTTTTCACTTCCTGGCAACAACAAATCCATGAATAAACACCTTAATGACAGTGACGAGGAATCTCTTCTCGTCCTCTTCATGCATGGCCCCACTGATGGAGCCGATGGCCCAGCACAGCGTGTTCAGGTTCCTCCAGGACCACTCGGTACCGTTCACCTGATTATGAAGCTTCTCCGTCATGATCCGCTCCGTATCGGCATAGTCCAGATGAGTCAAGTAGACTGGACAGGAGAAAGAGATCATTATGAAGCTTTCTCCGTCTGCCTTTTTCTGCTCAGTTAGAGAACAGCCCATAATAATTACCCAGAGTCTCTCTCATATTCTTGTAGAGGTTGATGGAGTCGGTGTCCTTCATGAATTCTCTCACCACCTCGCCCTGATCGTTCTCCACCACCAGAACCTCCTCCGGTTTGGCCATGCGACTCACCATCAGCAGACGCACCTGAGACGGGTTAAGAACACAGTCAGTTTTTCTCCAGCAACCAATATTTTGAAGTGGAGCTGCTGTACACTGTGGCTAACTGACCTTGGAGAGCACAGGCAGGTAGAGGTGTCTGCGGGGCGGCACGTCGAAGTGCTGGCTGGTTGACAGCAGTGGAGAGGTGGAGGTAGAGAAGGGACTCTCTCTGTAGAGCTCAGCGGCCAGATGGTTCCAGTACTCCAGACAGATCTTAAAGATCTCCGTCTCCTCCACCTCAGACACCAGCAGCATGTAATGCAGAGCCTGAGCACACGGGAGTCAAACAATTAGGAGTTTGTGTGTCACTTTAACGTTTATTTCACTACATTTGACTGCGTGTACCTCCATGAGTGTCTCTCTCAGGTTCAGTCTCTTTTCTATCAGTTGTCCATGCTCTTTGAGGAAGGTGCAGAGAAACAGACTGAGGTTCTGGATGAAGTTCTGCTCATCGTCTCTCCCGTTTGCATATGCCAGACGGATATTTGTGTTCAGAGGCAGCATCTGTTGTTGAGTAAATTAAGGTTATTATAGTTTTGAAAACTGCATTAGTTTTTAGTGGTATTGTTTAACCCCTTTGCTGTCACCCCCCATTTTCGGCATGGAGACATAAATGACATACCCAAAATAAAAAGGTTGCTGCTCATGAGTCTTTCGGTCTAGTTACATAATCAACATATGTTCACAAAGCTGACACTTCAAAGTTTACGGTTCAAGAATCAGAATTACTCAGACTGATATGACAATAGAGATATTGTTATATTGTTGATAGTAATAAATTACTATCGCTGCAACAATGTTTTATCAAAACAGTGGTCAAATATCGAAGCTAGAGTCTTTAATCTTTCTAATGATGCACAGTTTGTCCAGATCAAGTAAGAGTTTGATGTTTTAACATGCTGTGAAAGTAAGACCACAATAAACTGAGGCCGTCACCGATCTTTGTCAGTTAAGGGGTTAAAAATGAATACTAGTAGGTTTGGTATAGTTTTCATTTTTAAAGTTTTAAAGGGGACATCGGATGCAAAATTCACTTTTACATAGAGTATGCATATAAATCTGTCTTAGCAGTGTGTGGACACAACCACCCTACAATGATAAAAATCCATTCACTACTTTTTTTTTTAATCCCCAAATAACCGAAACAGTAGGGCTGGGTTAAAAAAAATAAATAAATAAAAATCGATATCTCGATTTTAATCGATTCTCATTTTTACAAAATTATATAGATTCCCAAGAATCGATTAGTCTAGCCTGTTTTCAGTTAATGGGTGGAACATTGAAGCGCACTTCCCATCCAATAAATCGCAATAAGCATTGTGCGTTGGTACTTTTAATACAAAACAAAGTCTCAGATTTCAAATTATGTCCATTGTATTGCAGTACTCAAACAATAAATGCCGTTTTGGCGCCATTTAACGTGGAGTGACAGGTCGCTGTAGCGCCTCGGTTCTACAGATGCAGCGCGAGGTGCATGTGAACGGATTATCTCCTCC
This sequence comes from Sinocyclocheilus grahami, assembly GCF_001515645.1. NCBI lineage: Eukaryota > Metazoa > Chordata > Actinopteri > Cypriniformes > Cyprinidae > Sinocyclocheilus > Sinocyclocheilus grahami. The sequence goes on along the minus strand of NW_015505360.1, from coordinate 1,480,021 downwards.
ACATTAATACCAGTTTCAGCACAAAATAAACATGAATAAACATCCGAAGGCAAGTTAAAAGAAAGAGTACAACTTTACAATATATGTGTGTGTACCGTATATATTTATATGTATATAAATTAAAACGGCTTGATTATTGAGACTGCTTAGTAGGGCTGGGTTTTGACACAAATTTCTCGATTCATTTCTCATTCACAAGCTTTCGATTCGATTCAATATCGATTATTTTGGATACATATCAGGTACAGTACATGACAAATTTTCTCAAGTTAAAAAAAATATTTACATGTATATATTCCTATATATATATATATATGTCTACTTTTAAGGTTTCAAATTAGTTTTTGGAGGATAAAATGTAAAAATTTGGTTGAAATAATGTAAAAAAAATTACATTATATAAAAAAAAATTCTTACTGACAAATGGGCAAAACCTAGGATATTGGCAAATTTTAAATATGTAAAATAACAACTAATTAGTATTTGGGGCGAAAGTAATTAGTCTTTTAAAATGTCATAAATTGATTTTTGTTGTAAATATGCCTGACAAGACTGTTACACTGAATGACATTTTAGTGGGTCTCTTCTGCAAATCAGGGAAAAATGTATGATATTTATTTTTTGCTCAGAAAAACAAAAACAAAATTGCCATTAAATTAAACAGAAAACTTTTTACATTTTTGGGGGAAAAACAACAACAATTTAAAGCAGTATTACACTTAGTTTTTATGCTTTAACCCTTTTTCGTCTTTGACCCATATACATATACATATAGGTGCATCTCAAATTAGAATGTTGTGGAAAAGTTCATTTATTTCAGTAATTCAACTCAAATTGTGAAACTTGTGTATTAAATAAATTCAATGCACACAGACTGAAGTAGTTTAAGTCTTTGGTTCTTTTAATTGTGATGATTTTGACTCACATTTAACAAAAACCCACCAATTCACTATCTCAACAAATTAGAATATGGTGACATGCCAATCAGCTAATCAACTCAAAACACCTGCAAAGGTTTCCTGAGCCTTCAAAATGGTCTCTCAGTTTGGTTCACTAGGCTACACAATCATGGGGAAGACTGCTGATCTGACAGTTGTCCAGAAGACAATCATTGACACCCTTCACAAGGAGGGTAAGTCACAAACATTCATTGCCAAAGAAGCTGGCTTTTCACAGAGTGCTGTATCCAAGCATGTTAACAGAAAGTTGAGTGGAAGGAAAAAGTGAGGAAGAAAAAGATGC
>NW_015505360.1:1472557-1478411 GCF_001515645.1 Sinocyclocheilus grahami | reverse complement strand
ATAATCGCGAGCTTCATCTTTCAAAATAAATGTAAAGACAGAGCCCGAAAGGGGAACAGAGTCTCGTGACAGACACAGTGATGAAGCTGGTATGTGTTTGCAGTACACAAGCCACGGTTAAGACAGCTGACTCCACTGTGATGTGTCTCGCTCTCTCGCTCGCACGCACGCACACACACCGCTCTCGCGGTGATTCTGAATTACCTCCTCTCCTAGGTTCACGAAATGGTCGTCCATAAAATGAATTGCTGTTCAGTTGTAAGTAATCTTAAAGATTCCTAAATGCATCTACTTTCGGAAGGCCAAATAAAGTGCTTTTGCTTTCGCACTGAAACACACAGCGTCTCCCTGACATGCTGCTTCAACACGAACTTTGGTTACAGAAAACACACGTTCTTTCTTTGCGTGAACATTTGGGCTGCATTATGCTAATATTTCCACATAGTGAGGTAGATATGTGGGGGCGTGTTAGAACAAGCCGTTTTAGGAGAGTCTTAACTTTGATAAAGAATATCTCTTTGGTTTTGAGACTTCAGTCTTTGCAACTTCAGGGATCTTATCGATGCACAATCAGCTTGTAACACTCCAAAGAGAAAGGAAAACTTGAAATCACATCATATGACCCCTTTAAAGCAAAAGGAGCCCCTACCAAGTATTGAGTACATGTACAGTAAATGAACATACTTTCCAGAAGGCCAACAATTCACTAAAAAAGTTTTTTTTATTGGTCTTATGAAGTATTCTAATTTGTTGAGATCGTGAATTGGTGGGTTTTTGTTAAATGTGAGCCACAATCATAACAATTAAAAGAACCAAAAACTTAAACTACTTCAGTCTGTGTGCATTGAATTTATTTAATACACGAGTTTCACAATTTGAGTTGAATTACTGAAATAAATGAACTTTTCCATGACATTCTAATTTATTGAGATGCACCTGTATATAATTTAATAATTAATATAATAATGTAACTATTACGTTATTAATTTATATACACATATACAAATATACACAGTACACACTGATATATTAAGCAAACACAAACTTTTATTTTGGATGCGATCAAATCACAATTAATCGAATTGACAGCACTAGTTGAAATAGAAATCCTTTGTAACATTAAAATTTCTTTATGGTCGCATTTGATAAATTTAATGAGTCTTTGCTGAATAAAAGTATTCATTCCAAAAAAAAAAAACGTGTGTGTGTGCGTGCGTGCACGCATGTACCTGTTTGAGCTGCATCATGGTGAGAGTGAAAAGGTTGACAAACTGCTCCTCGTACTGACTGACACTTACACCTGCGATCTCTGTCAGACACTTCAGAGTGACGTTCCGGAACATCGGAACATTTAGGAACTGTGGAACAAATCGGAACACAAATGATAAACTTTCGGAAACACTCAATGATTTTCACCAAGTGAAAGGCTATAAATGTTTGAGCACCAGCTCAGGCACAAAGCTGTGAGCAGAGAGCCAATGAGAACAGCCAGCGCTCCAATAATTTCTCTCTCTTTCTTACGCACTGGCAAGCTGAACCAATGACAGTGCGCCTTTGTGAGAGGAGTGACAGCAGTCTGCTACAGCAGCATTTCATTAAATCAAATGAGTTACAATTAGAGACCTCGAGACATGTTACCTTGTACACCAGCGTGCTGATGAGTTTGGTTTCAAATATGTAGCCCAGTGGAATCCAGTTAAGGAAACGAAGGAGGGTCTCCAATGTGGCGTGGACTAGAGGGGCATTCTGGGAATTTTCCTGATGTACACAGCATCGAGTGAGGTTTAAAAATGAGAGGTGTAAATATAGTAATAGTTGACCCAAAAGTATGAATGAGAGTCAGAATGAGAGACCAAACAGCTGATACATACGTCTCAATAATCCACACCACTCCATCAATTAACATCTCGTGAAGCAAAAAACATGTTTTTAATAAACAAATCCATAATTTGACATTTTTTACTTTAAATCTTTCAATACGAGTTCATAATCATTTTCCTCTCTCAAAATCCACCCACATATTTGTTTAGAACTGTTTTGGCTTGTAAAAAGTCTTGATCTGTGCATATTTCTCTCCAGATACAGACAAGACATTTTTTCACTGAAGCAAGCAGTATTATGGAAACAAAAATTTTAGATAAATATTTTAAGCAACAGTTTGAAGATAGAAACTGTCTAATGATGGATTTATTTTCTACAAACACGCAGCTTTTTGGTTTACAAGACATTAACTGATGGTCTGGAGTGGTGTGGATTACTTGTGGATTATTGTGATATTTTTATCAGCTGTTTGGACTCTCATTCTGACGGCACCCATTCACTGCAGAGGATCCACTGGTGAGCAAGTGATGAAATGCTGAATTTCTCTAAATATGTTCCCATTAACGGACAAACTCATCTACATCTTGGATGGCCTGAGAGTGAGTACAATTTCAGCAAATTTTTATTTTTGGGTGAACTATTCCTTTAATTATAAAAATGAAAAACACTATAAAAACACTAATGCTGTAATAATATGCATGCAACATACCATGACAAACTGGCATAGCTGGAATATTTGGGAAAATTCATTGCACATACTGCAAGAAGAAAAGAAAGAGAAAGTAAATATCACTACAATTATTTTACCAACCACACCCTGCACAATCTGTAAGTCACGTGTTACAGGTCAAGTGTACCTGTCCTTCAGGTGCTTGGCTTTGACCTGAGTCATCTGCCCGCTGGAGAAGTCAAACACCTCCTCACTGAGGAGCTTCAGGATGATCATGTTGTTCTGACACAAGCTCTCGCTGGTGCGACTCGCTCCCACAATGTCACTGATGAATGTGGGCCAGTGCTTTGGCCACTCCTGCTTCAGAATCTACACACAAACAGGAAGACAACATCAGCGATAAAGCCATGAGCCATTCGCTCTCACAATATCATGACTATAGATATTCCTGAAAGGACACTCACCTGCACCAGGATCATGTTGAGCTTTGCTATGTAAACCCCTTCCTTCTGTAAGAGCACAAATACAAGTCAAAATGGATGCATTCAGTGACATGACTAGTACAAATCAGGGTTATAATAGTTAAACTAATTTAAATGCTAACTGAAAATAAGTTTAAAGTTTGTTTAATTTCAGTTGTTTATTTTATTTAAAATAATGATTTTTTTTTTATAGTTTTGGTTGTAACTGATTGAAATTTACTAATTTGAATAAAACGAACATTAAATGAAATGCAATAAAATAAAACATTATTTTATTTTATTTATAGGCTATCGGCCAAAATGAGTTGAAAAATATTAGCATATCAGAAAAAATCTAATATCATGCATACCTACTTAAAAATAAGAAAATAAAAACGAATTCAAAGTAATTAAAATGGTACAACTTGTAGTATTAATACTAAACATCTAAAACATTTTAATTACCTCTACGCTGTTGGGATCAGAGGAAGTCTTGATAATCAGCCCAACAACATACTTTTTAATTCCTGTGGACAGAGAGATGTCAGTTATTTGTGCATTTCTTAAAAGAGGCAATTAGGTTATAATGTGGAGGTGTGTAATAGATTTTCCATAGAGGCTAAGGTCAGTGTGTGTGAATGACCTTCACACTGGTTTCGTGGAAGAATCTTCCAGCGTGTTTTGATCACTGTCTCCAGTATCTGAAGAGCGTAGTACTGCAATACAAACAGCAAAAAGAATAAATATCAGTTTAATGTAGCAGAATAAATGATCAAGGTTGGAATTTAGTAGCAGGACTCAAACTGGCTAAATGTAGAAACACGTTAATTTGGGCTGTCACGATTCCTTGATTAAATTTGAGTACTCCATTATAAAAATCCTTGATTGCAATTTGCCCGTGTCAATTAACCTGCAAAATAACAGAAGTGAATCCATGAAAAGCATTATTAGACCGTTTTCCAAGGCTGAACGAAATATTAAAACCATTTAAAAATCATAATAAAGCGATTCAAATAAATAAATATGTGCTGCGGGTTTGATATGCACTTTATTTGCGTGTAGGTTACGTGCATCTAAGAGCAGCTCCGTTCACAGTAAATGCTGCTCCACACAAACATAGGGCTGTCGCGATAACCGCAATATCGCAATACTGCGCTATTGACGAGCAAACCGCAGACGAACGCAAGAACCGCAATTTTTCCGTGTTTTATTTTTTCGTAAGGTTATGCCCTTCTCGTTTTACACTTCATGCATGTGGACTGAATATTAAACAAGTTAGTAATGATAACAATGTGTACCATGCTGATTTGTACAGAGGCTCCGTAGATTTGCACTTAACAAGCCTAAACGGACAGTGAATGAGAGAGAGATCGACTGAGCGCGTGCGATTACTTGCGTCTGTCCACCAGGCCGAGTCATATATATTTGTGAAAATAGGTTGTCATGTTCAAGGAAAGTGAAATCTCTGTTTAAGCATCGACGCATAGCTGGTCAGCTGAGCCTTCTAAAGTGGCGCGCAAAGTTAAAATGATTTCAACAGCGTGCTTCATTACGTCTCTTTAAATGAATGAATCAGCGTTTTTGAACGTGTAGTTGAATCACAGCCCGTCTAGAAGGCGCGCAGGTAGAAATATCAATAGAAAGTCTCTTGTCCAGTCAGATTAGAAGATCAGATTACAACTAGGCTAACTGTTATACATATAGGCTAACGATAGCCTAACAATCTTATTGTCAGGTTTATGATATTTATGGCGGTAAAACCGCATACCACGCTATTGAGCCACTCAAAATTACCGCAAGGGAAATTCCCTCACCGCGACAGCCCTACACAAACAGTTATCATTTACATGCGTGGATCGTCTCAAACTCAATCTTTGCATGCTGTGAGTCTATGCATCTTTACTTATAATGCTCATCTAGGACCAATGTGCACCATTCTATCAGATTTATAAGGTAAATCATTTACAACCCTATGCCAACACAGAATACATCATCTTTCTAAATATGCTAACTGTTCATCATGACTTCAAAATTAAAAAGTTTAAACCCTTTTTTCTTTTCTTTTTTTTTTTACCCAGTTTGCATCTTTTGATGGCCACATGTTCTTGTTTAAGAAACGACAGTGGCTCTAGCATTTATATCTTAAAGGGTCATGAAACCCCAGACTACTTTTTCTGATATTTTAGCAGAGGTGTTTGTGTTGCACATCATAGAAGACAATGTTAGCATCTGAAAATTTTAACTGTTGGAGAACACTGGTTAATTGTAAGCTTTTTTGCGCTATTTTCATCTTCCGAGTTTAAAATCTACATTGTGTTGACGTCACGATTTGTGACGTGGCAATGGACTATAGTACATCGATGACGCATCGGTGTCTATTAAATTATTCATGAGACTGCGTGTTCCTATCCTATGAGAAGACGCTGCGCTTAATTATTCACCACAGCATGTGTTGATTTGCTATGACAGAGCTTCAGACTGTGAGATGACATCGCGCACGTTAACCAAGAGAAACATTCATGGATCGAAGACGAGCGTTTGTTTTTGCTTTGTAATAAGAGTTCGGCACAAACACGATTCATTCACTTGGTGAGCATAACCGTTTTTACATCTCTGTGGCACAACCCGTCAAAAGGCTTATATAAACGCCACAGGATAAGCCTTAAAAGTTCTCAGCGGTGCAACAGCGCGTTCATATATATGTTTTCGATGCAGAGTGCAAATGGCTTTGCATTTATTTGTGTTTTTAACTCGATGGGAGCGAAATGAAACAGTCTGAAGGCGAAGCTGTGCGTGTTGTCTGTCTGCCCTCCTCCTCCCCCGCTCCGCTGTGCACCACGCCCACTTTTTTAGCGTTTTTTCTTTCAACTGTGGTGAGAACTAACCAGTGCTGAAACGGGGG
>NW_015505360.1:1448301-1471468 GCF_001515645.1 Sinocyclocheilus grahami | reverse complement strand
GCTTCGTCATGCCTAGAGCTGATCTGTGCTGGTCGCTGAGGGAATACATCAACTTTGTATTCAAAGTTGATGTTTGATTGTCATCAAATTTCATCGTGGACTTTATCACAAGTATTAGCATTCTTTCCAATGATAAGGCTTTCTGTGGTTTATTTTATTTTGGGTCATTGTTTGATTTCTACTATTGTTGTTTTTTCATTTTTTTCATTTTGTTTGGTCATTGTTTGTATTGATCTGATTTGACAAGGTCTACCACAAATATGGGTTAATCATGTATGGTGTAAATGGAAATATCTGAAGAATCGAGTCATTGACAAGTGTGGGATTTGCATATGTTATGTTTCATAAAAACAAGAACTTAATCAACAAACAGGTTTGAGAAAAACTCTTTATTGATGTAGCTGAGTATATTGTGAAGTAACACAGTTTATCCCTCCTTTAAATATTTGTATAGCTGTTTTTTTTTTTTGTTTGAGAGATAGAGAATCGGTTATAGATGGCGCCCAAACAGGGACAAATCTGTATTTATTCTTAACTACTTTGATTTGCAAAATAAGAAATGGAAGACTTGTCCTGGTGAGAAGGATGAGAGTGTGCCCAACCCTGATTTTACAGCTGGCCCATTTGTGACTCGTAGAGAAGCTGTTAAAGAACTCATACATACATTGAGTGAGCTGTATATTAATTCTGAAGAGTATGATTCCATTGCAGATGCAGACCCACCACCTCGTTCTACAATGCCTCTACCACTTGATGAAAGGGAGGAAGCTGACTTGAACTTGTCCCTACAGGCAGTAATAGAGGAGTTAAAAGGACGAGTTGTCATCCTGGAGAAATGCAGTGCAGACTGTATTCAGAACGTGAGCCAGTGCTGTTCACCCTTCTTTGGCCATTCATCCTAACACTTTATTAGTTGTTTATCCAGATTTATTGTTTGGTCAGACACCAAATCAATGGCTCAAACCACGTGGGTGCACTTTAGTCCATAAAACACAATACTTAAGCATGCAGTTGCACTGAAGTACAACCTATGACTGAGTGCTGTTTTGCTGAGATCATCGTTACAACAGCTAGTATTATTAGATAAAAACTTCTAACATTGCAGTTTAACACATTAAACGTGTGCTTCTTCCACGGCTAGAAAAACACAAAGTAAACACGTTTTTGAGTCAACTTAATGTACACTGATCAAACTCTTTAGAAAGCAGCCCACATGAATTCTGGGCGCCTGCAGTTACGGGCAGCGATGAGGATCAAAACGCGTTTTCGTTTCTGGTCAACATCAGCACTGTGTCAGCAAACTAGCACTTCATTCAACTCGCATTTCGTAGTAGATAATATTTGTAACGGATAACCATTTCACCAAACACATCAACCTTTAACTTACCTGTTTTAACCAAAACTCGTCCTCGCGGGGGAAAAAAACAATGCTAACGTGGTTTAGGAATCAGCAACAAGGTTAAGTGTCGTGGAAACGTGCAAAACAATATCAAGACGAGAGGTAAAAAAAAAAAAAAAAAAAGTCTATTTGATTTATCTCATTTTACACGATAGCGTGTGTAAACCTATAAAAAAACTAGCAAGTTCACTTCAATTGCTAACTAACGCAGCTGGTTACCTCACTATATAGCCAAACACACTATAGTGCAACGCAAATGATACATGAAAGCCCCCGAAACAAAAAAAAGACGAAAGGAAAAAAAAAAAAAAAAAAAAAGTCTATTTGATTTATCTCATTTTACACGATAGCGTGTGTAAACCTATAAAAAAAACTAGCAAGTTCACTTCAATTGCTAACTAACGCAGCTGGTTACCTCACTATATAGCCAAACACACTATAGTGCAACGCAAATGATACATGAAAGCCCCCGAAACACACAATTTCGGTGTTATTTTTAATTATTGTCTTCAGTGATTGAATCCGAGTCCCCTTTCAGTCAGCAGCTCGTGTCAGTTCATCTGTCTCTCTCTCTCTCTCTATGGCGGTTTACAGCTCGCTTTAACTACTCATTCCGCTTTATAACAACAGCATCAAACCAATCGTTAGTTTGTTCTTTTGTCTACTGCAGAAAACCCGTTGTTTTGAAAGCAGATATCTGCGAGAGACTGTGACCCAGCTCCTCTCTGGTCTCATGCATCACACGCAAGACCGGTTGAAACCGGTTCAGACTGGCATATTCCATCTCGGTTTAGTTTTCAGGCCGTGGCGCCGCGTAAAATTCGGACTGCGGTTACGCCCTCCGCTGCAGCTGATTGGTTGGAGAGAGCGATGCGGAAGCCTTGCACGCATGTGATTGGGTAGAGGGGCTGTCAATCAGGATTGACCCCTCCCAGCGCGTCTTTCGCCCTTGGTCTCATGTATGAGGCGGGTTTGCATCACAGCGCGAGCGTGCGGTGGGCCGGACCGCGTGGAGCATGGAAAATTACTGAGATGTTGCTTCTGATGTGCAAACAGTAACTGACCGTGTTGTGTATTTTTAGGCTGTGGCTCATGTTTTATATGCTTGGATTTACATTCACGAAGTATGAAAATAACTAATAAACAATAAAATTGTAATGGTAAAGTTAATTTTCGCAAGTGGTTTTTTTCTCTTATTAATAATCCCACACATACAATGTACACAAGTATCCCAACAGTTTACAACATACATGAAACATGCAGAATCAAGCTAATGTTATACAGTAGAGAGCAAAATTACAGAATAACCTATAAATACTTAATTTTATTTTTTTTTCTGAAATATTGTTAATTTCATCACTAAAAACGTGAAGCAATATTAGCTGTAGGTATACCACATGTTTGACAAAATAACCAAGGCATTTCAACAAAACCTTTATTTTGTTGAAAACTCAGAGATTAGAGAGCATTAATCACTGTTGCTCGAAAGAAGAGTACAACTAATATTTTGGAGAGTTACAGCTGTCAGAAATTAGTAGCTGAAGTGTAGAGGCCCCTGCTTTGAGTGACTTCTTTAGTAACTGAAGTGGGTTTCTTAGCCTTAACTTTGAGTCAAGGATTTTCAATCAGGTTTAGATCAGGACTCTGGGTCGGCCATTTCATTATTTCAGTGTTCATAGCTTCAAGGAACTGCTTTATCCGTTCTGCAGTGTGACGGGGGCATCGTCTTGCATGAAAATTGCAGGCTGATTGGGAAGGAACTGCATGTTGCTGAATGAGGTTCTGATAAACATTTGCATTCACCATGTATCTGTATAAGAGGCCCAACTCCTGCTGCAGAAAACATCCCCCAAACCATGACACTTCCTCCTCCAGCTGTCACGGACTTCTTTATGCACTCGGGCTTCAGTCATTCCCCAGTTTGACACCGAACATAATGTCTCCCATCAGACCCAAATAAATTAAACTTACTCTAATTACTAAAGTGAACTTTGAACCAGTTCTCCTCTGTCCACACAACATGCTCCTCAGCAAAGGTGAGTCTAGCCTTTTGATTCTCTCTGCCGATGAGAGGCTTGGTCACTGCAGAGTGTGCTTTCAGTCCGACTTCTCTTAAATGTGCCGAGACAGATCCATATCCTGAACTGGCAAGCAATTCCAGCTGCAGTGCTGAACCGATTCTCCAGATTCGGGAGTCTCCGCGTTATCCTGTCCTCTCGTGCATTTGTCTTACGTGGACAACCAGCCTTTTTGGGGGACTTGAATGAATTAGTGTCATTGTAAAGCTGCAATATTCGAGAAATCACAGATTTGGAATGACTAGCTTCTCTTGCAATAGCTGAAAGAGTCGTCCCTTTGGCCTTCATCTGGACAACTTACTGTCGCAGGGTTTCAGTCACCTCAGAGCGGCCCGCCATCTTGCAATCTCAGTGAAAATAAGAGGAATGCTGCCAGTTAAATAGGGTTTGTCACATAATTAAGGAAATTAGCAGATTAACACCAATAACTTGGGAGGTATCTGTAAGTCTTCTCTAATTTTGATCAGAGTTCTTTTTCAAATATCTCATTTAAGTTTTTTATACTGAGCTTCAGAATACAATTAATTTATGAAAGATGCTTAAAAAACTGCCCTTCTACTCCTGTTAGGATAACTTCATATAGGACTAAGCCGTGACCTTGAAATTTAGGAAATTGTAGGTTGTCCTCTAATTTTGATCTCCATTGTATGTTTGGAAAACACCAATCCTCTCTTCACTTTTCAGATCTTTCCAATTTTCTGTCACTTAACTAATTAACACTACCTGTTCTGCTCCTGTCGCTATGGTGACTGTTGTTACTTTTACTACCTCTGCTGCTCTGGCTGTGCTTACTGCTGACGTCATCAACTTTATAACGGTCATCCTGTTCATCATCATCATCATCATCATCATCAAAATTCAGTTCGCCATGATATGGGTGTCCTTCATCATTGGCCTTTTCCTCATCAGTGTCATGACATTCATTGTGTCTGTCATCCTCATCTCGGTCCATGTGTCTTGCCTCCATGTGATGGTCATACTCCTCATAATCATCTGCATAGTCATCGAGAAGGGAATCCTGCAAGTCTGGAAATTCCTCATGGTCTTCATTTCTGTTTTTACTATAAAAGAATGAATGAAAACAATTCTGAGATGCTGAGAAAAAGAAATAGGGTTTTAGATGTGCAAAATTAGCAGTATTTTCATTTTTGGGTGAAGTGTTTCTTTGAATACACTTCTCAATCAACATAAACTCGAGGATAGGTGCATGGGAACAAAAACAAAAAGAAAAATGTTGAATCAAAAATAAGTAACGAACCCGCACACTATCAATACTTGCTCATTCTTAAACTTTATTAAACGCAACCTTTCGGTCCACTGACCTTCATCAGGCAAATGTATAGAATTAAAAACAAGACATAATTAAATACCTTCACAATCAATGAGTATAATTGACAATCACATGTGGACTAATTACAAACACATACGTAATAGATACCAATGGCTCAAGTACACAATAGAAGACACTTTACAACATCCCCAATGAAAAATATATCATTATTCACATACAAAAATAATTGTGTGTATAAAGTCAAAATAGTTTATCAGAAACCACACATCTTAACAAGGTTTTAATATCATCCCCTAAGAGGAATGCTGCCAGTTAAATAGGGTTTGTCACATAATTAAGGAAATTAGCAGATTAACACCAATAACTTGGGAGGTATCTGTAAGTCTTCTCTAATTTTGATCAGAGTTCTTTTTCAAATATCTCATTTAAGTGTGTGTATAAAGTCAAAATAGTTTATCAGAAACCACACATCTTAACAAGGTTTTAATATCATCCCCTTGTTTTTAATCACACTGTTACTTAGATATACAGCAAACACACTTTACAACATTATATTAAATAATGCCTCATCATTTAACCCTAAGGGTGATAAAGTTTGCAAAGTTACAATCCAGAACATTTCTCGTCTTAATAAGAGGGTCTCGATATCGCCTCCTCTTTGTGGAACAGACACCTTTTCAATTCCCAAGAAACGTAGAGCAGACACATCATGATTAAAAGAAATGAAATGTGCAGCAACTGGATCTGACTTATCCTTTCTCCTAATAGCTTCAGAATACAATTAATTTATGAAAGATGCTTAAAAAACTGCCCTTCTACTCCTGTTAGGATAACTTCATATAGGACTAAGCCGTGACCTTGAAATTTAGGAAATTGTAGGTTGTCCTCTAATTTTGATCTCCATTGTATGTTTGGAAAACACCAATCCTCTCTTCACTTTTCAGATCTTTCCAATTTTCTGTCACTTAACTAATTAACACTACCTGTTCTGCTCCTGTCGCTATGGTGACTGTTGTTACTTTTACTACCTCTGCTGCTCTGGCTGTGCTTACTGCTGACGTCATCAACTTTATAACGGTCATCCTGTTCATCATCATCATCATCATCAAAATTCAGTTCGCCATGATATGGGTGTCCTTCATCATTGGCCTTTTCCTCATCAGTGTCATGACATTCATTGTGTCTGTCATCCTCATCTCGGTCCATGTGTCTTGCCTCCATGTGATGGTCATACTCCTCATAATCATCTGCATAGTCATCGAGAAGGGAATCCTGCAAGTCTGGAAATTCCTCATGGTCTTCATTTCTGTTTTTACTATAAAAGAATGAATGAAAACAATTCTGAGATGCTGAGAAAAAGAAATAGGGTTTTAGATGTGCAAAATTAGCAGTATTTTCATTTTTGGGTGAAGTGTTTCTTTGAATACACTTCTCAATCAACATAAACTCGAGGATAGGTGCATGGGAACAAAAACAAAAAGAAAAATGTTGAATCAAAAATAAGTAACGAACCCGCACACTATCAATACTTGCCTGACTTATCCTTTCTCCTAATAGAGCTCTTGTGTTCAGTGATCCTTTGTTTTAATTGTCGAGATGTTTTTCCCACATAGCAAAGTCCACATGGACATCAAATAAGGTATACAACATGGGTTGAAGCACACGTGATCACAGAGTTAATTTTATATTTTTTATATAGAACAGACGTTTTAAATGTATTGTTACACTGTGCACAATGTATATATATATATATACAGTATATATATATATATATATATATATATATACCTTCTGTATAGGACTCAATAAGGTTTGGGATCTAGGAGGAGCGTTCCTCAAATTTCTGGAACGTTTATATACAATCATCGGTGGATGCTGAAAAAAGGTGATTCAACTCAGGATCCGAAGACAGCAAATGCCAATGTTTCTTAAAAATATTTCTAATCTGGTAAGATGTAGACGAATAAGTAGTAATAAAAAAAAATAAAAAATACAAATTTGTACGTTTTGTCCTTTTATTTAACAACTCTGTATGTGTTTTTTGAAGCGCGGTGTCAGAAGCATCATCAACCCATTTCGAGGGATATCCTCTATCCAAAAATGTATTTTTCATAATCCCAGAATTTTCAATAAAATCTGAATCTGAATGACAATTGTAATTAGTCCACATGTGATTGTCAATTATACTCATTGATTGTGAAAATATATAATTATGTGTTGTTTTTAATTCTATACATTTGCCTGATGAAGGTCAGTGGACCGAAACGTTGCGTTTAATAAAGTTTAAGAATGAGCAAATATTGATAGTGTGCGTGTTCGTTACTTATTTTTGAATACACTTCTAAAATGTCTTTAAAATGTATCAGAACAAAATGTATGTTGGCTCTTATACCTGTATGTGGGTGGAGTTTGGCTGCCGGAGTGGGCGGGGCTTGGAGTATGTCTGTGTTTCAAGCCTTTAGGAGCTTTACTGCTGATAAAGGATTCACTCAGACCACATCCATGCAAGGTGGCAGAGTAGAGCTTTTCTGCTGCTCTCTTAGCATTCATCTAAGAAAGAGAGAGCTTTGCACTATCATCACCATGAACATTTCTAGTAGAGTAATATTAATATTGTAAAAATAATATTACAAAATGAAAATAAATCAAAACTCACCTGTGCTACCTGTTCCAGTAACAGAGGTCTTCCCTTCACTCTTTCCTGGATTTCTCTCATCCCCTCCTGGTACTCTCTTTGTCTCTGAAGATCTTGTTTCCTGTTCCCATGTGCACATATATATGAGATATATGCAAGAAATCTGCATCTGAATATGAAAATGTCTCCAATGTTTACAAAAACTTCTAAAAATAAAGGTTCCAAAAGGGAGTTTTCATAGGAATGCAAAAGAAGAGCCATTTAGAAACACCTTAAAAACCTAGCAACGCCCTAGAAACTAAACATGAATAAAGTGTTATTTTTTTTATTAACGTAAAGAACATTTTAATAGTCTAAGAACCTTTTGTGGAATGGAAAGTTTCTATGCATATCCATGGAAAAATTCATTGAACCATCAATTCCAAAAAAGAACCTTTATTTCTAAGAGTGTAGTTTGAGAAATTCAAGAGCAGAGGCTCAATTGCTTTACCTGAAATCTTTTAGTTTGGACTGGCATGTCTGGGCCAGGGCCACATGTGGGTCATTCGCCTGGGCTCGCTTTGTGACCACTTTTTGTAGTCTCTTCTCTCTCTGTTTTTGCTTCTCCTTCCATTTCTCCTCCTCTTCTTCTGCCCGCTTTCTCTGCTCAAGAACTTTTCTACTCATAGGGGTAAAGAGCTGTTAGAACTGAACTTATGAAGGAGGGACTCCACTAATGGGATGACGCTACGGTAGGTGAGCCAGTAGGGACAGGGTTTGGGCACAATGGACAGATGCTGCCTTCAAGTCATGTCACAACGATCACATTTTTCAATATGAATACACATTAGTGCCACCATAATATTATAATTTCTAGTGGGTTTTTTTTTTGAGTGCCAAATTTTCGAGTATATTTAAGAGTGTAATATACTATTTTTAATTCAGCCTTTGTACTAGAGTTAAAAACATTCTTTGTCAGGTAGTGATAAGGAGAAATACATATGAATTTACTTAACACTTCCACTTCATTTTGACTGAAATATCTTGAATTCATTGATGTAGGTGAGCCAGTAGGGACAGGGTTTGGGCACAATGGACAGATGCTGCCTTCAAGTCATGCCACAACGATCACATTTTTCAATATGAATACACATTAGTGCCACCATAATATTATAATTTCTAGTGGGTTTTTTTTTTGAGTGCCAAATTTTCGAGTATATTTAAGAGTGTAATATACTATTTTTAATTCAGCCTTTGTACTAGAGTTAAAAACATTCTTTGTCAGGTAGTGATAAGGAGAAATACATATGAATTTACTTAACACTTCCACTTCATTTTGACTGAAATATCTTGAATTCATTGATGAACTCATAAGTATGAACCACCCACGAGGACTTGAAGGCAGCAAGAGGATTCAGGAGCATCGACAACATACCCAGTAAAGTCTTTCACTGTTGATGGGGTTATTAATAGGAGACACAGTGGCAGGGAAATTCCCATTCCTGCTTTGGAATTCCAAAAAGCCGGAGACACAGGACTTCACTTGGAAAGTTCTAGCGGGGTGAATATTTAAAGTTGGGCATCACAGTTACCTCACAGCTTCTTGGCGTTTCTTGGCTGCATCTGTGATTTTAGCAGACAAGCATTCCTGGCTTCCGGACAGAGAGGAGCAAAGGGATGACAAGGGCGTTCTGGGCGAGAGGGCAGGTGGGGTCATGAACGGCCAGCGGGACGGTTTTGGGCTCTTTATCTCTGCCTCGATATCTGCCATGATGCGTTCTTTGTGTGAGGAGATATTAGCCGTGCGCAGCTGGAAGGGTTCACATGCCGTCACAGGCCGTACTTCTCTGTGCTTCGCCAGCTGCTTCCGAAATGTCCTGTAGCTGGCGTCGAAGTCTGGAAGTTCGGCGTTGATTTTGGGCCGGTGTGTATGCTCGTCATCCTGGGCGGCTTTCTGCACCTGTTTTTCGCTGAGATGCCGTGCAAGCATGCTAGGAGGCATGGATGCGCTATGAAGCAACTCTCTTGCCCGCATCTGCATCTTGATGGCCCTGTAGAGCTCCTCATCCTTCTGCTGCTCGCCCGACGCTGCCTCCTTCACCGCCCGTGGGACGGGTTTGGCCTTGAACGGGCATTTCCTCCTCTCTTCTTCCTCTCTGTTGTGTTTGAGCATTTGCTCGCGGAGCTTGGCCTCCTTCTGCTCTTTCTTCAGCCGTTCACGCTCCAGGAAGCTGAAGGGTCTTTGTGAGGTGTGGAGACGCTGCTGCTCCATCTCTCGATGAAGTCGTCGGCGCTCCTGCAGCTCCTCGTACAGCGGGAGGCGCACATGTGCAGGCACCGGACTGGCATGGAACCTCCTCTGGCACTCGGTGAGCTCCTCCACCTGGCGTCGGAGATCCGCGTTCTCTTGTTCAATCTCCGAACGTGATTTTATACCCTTCTTTCGCCGTTCCGCCTCACGAAGTGTCATGTGGAAAGGCTTGGGGACTGTTACTCTCGGATGCCAACCCTCATCTACATTTTGCTTGTGTCTTTTTAGCCGTTGACCCCTGATCCTACCTTTGGGTTTGCTAGCGGCCTGGCAGTCAGCAGGCAAGCTCTGCAGTGAGGATGAAAACGGGTGCCATTGATGCAGAGAAAGCTTATTCACACTGAATTCCTGCCACATGCTCTTGATGAGCTCTTTGGGTGAGATAAGAAGGCTTTTCTCGGTGTTGCCATTGTCAGCACTGCCCTCTTCATCAGACAGGTCAGAAAGATCTGAAGTCCACCGCAGCTCCAGAGCAGACCGGGCTTTTTTCAGATTGCTGGTTATCACTGGACTCCATCCTTGTGGGGAACTATTTAACAAAAATAATAATTAAGTTAATAATATTTTCATTTCCATTTACTTCATTTCCATACACTTGTTCATAAGTTTGGGGTCAGTAAGATTTTTATTTGAAAAACTAATACTTTTATTCAGCAAGGATGCATAACATTGATCAAAAGTGACAGTAAAGATATTTACAATGTTAGAAATATTTCTATTTTAAACAAATGCTTTTCTTTTGAACTTTCTATTAATCAAAGAATCCAGAAAAAAATGTATCACAGCGTCCACAAAAAATATGAAGTAGCACAAATGTTTTCAACATTAATAATAATCAGAAATGTTTCTTGAGCAGCAGATCAGCATATTAGCATGATTTCTGAAGATCATGTGACACTGAAGACTGGAGTAATGATGCTGAAAATTCAGCTCTGCCATCAAAGGAATAAATTACATTTTAAAATATATTAAAATAGAAAAGAGTTATTTAATATGTAATAATATTTCGCAATATTACTGTTTCTACTGTATTTTTTTATCTGTACCCTTGGTGAAAATAAGAGACATCTTTCACAAACTTTTAAAACATGTGCATACCTAGATTAATTCCAGTTTATAAAAGCTAACAACAACAACAAATGCGTTGGTTAAAAACTTTTGTTTTAGTTTTGAAAAATAACTATTGTTATGTATAAACTCACAGATTGGTCCGATCAGTGTTGTCCGCAGCGCTCACCCCTTTGAGGTCAAGCTTCTTGCGATACATGAGTTCGAGTTCAGCCATGGTTTGGAGATGAGCCTTCTTCAGCTGCTCTATCTTACAGTAGTACTCTTGGTTTGAAAAGTAGAACTCCCTGAGATCGATGTGATCGCCTGTCACCGGATAGTCTTTGATCAGCAGTGCATTGCTGTCTTTAGCAGGAGGGTCATCAGTCGCCAGCTCAGGTCCAGAGTCATACTCCATCTATGAAGATACACACAGTGAGAACAGGTTGATTTGCTTAGATACTTTTCACTGTAATCCATAGGTTAAGATACTTAATCAGTACAATTCTTTGAGATTTTGATGCATTGATTGACCAAAAAAATAACCAATTCGAGGAATGTTGGTTGAAAGCCCAGTGCTTTCATACATCACACTCTTTTGTTTTTGGTCTGGAAAACAGAGGTGTGTGCGTTCAGTAGTTGTGTGTAACACAAGATGAGTCTCTCTGTGTATAAGCTGTTAATCTGCAGGTCTGTCAGCTTTAGGGCCAGATGGCAGATTGTGTTCTTCTTCATTCATACACGAGATTGTCTCACGGTTCTTCACCGTACTCGACATGAAACCAACACTATATTACACACACATTTATGCATCTAAATGATTATATGTATTGCACATGTTTTGCAGATTTATGAATAATTGTAACTTTTGAGGTTAATTTAGCTATATTTAGCATACCGACGTAAACACATTCACAACCACAGAAGTAGGCAAAAACTGACCCCGTCTCCCATTCTGGTGTATTCTTTTTTTTATACTAATTATTTTTTTCCATCATAAAAATGCAAAACTTGATTACAAGTGAAAATTGTCAGATCTTGACTTCAGACTTTCTCAGGCCTTAGAGCAGAGCTCTGTCTCTGATCGGATAAGACTATTAACTAACAAGATTAAACTTATTGACATGCAGTAATGCATTGACCAGGACAACCACCATGTAAATAAATTAAAACATTGACCACATACTGTATATCAAAGACAAATAACAACAGACAACAGTTACCGTGCCAAAAAAAAAGTTTAATTAAATTACTCCAGGTAACAGCAACAGACAGCGACAGATTATTTGGTCTTATCAGGGTGCTAGCATGGGGTTGGATCTTCCTTCACTAATCACATTCACTTTATCGTGTGTTCACCTGCAGAAGAAATGAGCCATTAATGCTTGTGCATTTACAGACAACATCAGTGCTAATTTCAGGGTCCGTTAAATACTCATTAGACATAGCAAATCACTCACAAGATCATCAATCTTGAGGATGCTGCGGACCGTTTCCGTGGCGAAGGTGAGTGCACTGATGGAGACCAGCAGAGGCTGAACTACCAGCTCCTCCAGGATGTTAGAGATCCCACCCTGAGAGACCAAAAGACATGTTAAACGCTCATTTTTTTTTAGGGGTTTTGTCAGTAGGCAGGACTATTGAGAACTATTTGTTGAAAGGCACACCTTGCGGACATTAATCCCAGCCGTCTTTTCTCCCTGTGCGTGTCTGTTGCGCAACATACTAAACCGTGCCAATGCTGGAAATAGTCAAATATCAGCCAATTCATTCAGCTTATGCTAAATAAAAATTCTTATCCATGGAGAAATCCATATAATCACTGGAGTCTCTTGTAATCTTGGTTACCTCTTCTTGACCAGACAGCGGATGACGCAAAGGGCATCGTGGATGGATCGTTCTGCCTCCTCAATCACCAGTTTGTTGGAACCACGAACGACAATACTGACAGTCTTTCCTGGATTTACACACCCTGTGATCTACAAACACAAATCAATCACGGCTCTCATTTTCCAGCACGGACAGAATAAAAACATATGCATCACTGTGTCTGGAGAATCTGTCTATAAGTAAATGTTTAAGTAAAGAAAAAATTGTTAAATAATATTTCTCACCCAGTATGCATGAGAAAAACAAAACATGTTCATTTGGAAATGCATGTAGATGCATCTAGGTTATAACAGGTAGGTTACCTTCACTAGTTTGCCAGATCCATCCAGGTGAACCTCTTCAGCTAGCTCTGCTGTTCCCAGCATCTCTGGAGTGAACTGGTCAATATGAGCAATAGGTTTGGTGCCAAGAGTCTGATGGGACAGAAGAAAAATACTTGATAATTGTGACAGGCAATGCAGAATGTGCATTAGATATAAGACACAAACTTTACACGCATATGCATCCTCAAAAAAAAAAAGCACTTAATAGTCCCATGACATTGCTGGATCTGCTGGTCATACCTTGCAGATGAATTCAATGTCCTCCCTCTCAATGTCTTTGACGACCATGATCTTCATCTTATTCAGGAAGTGAACGGCCAGATCACTCAGTGCATCTCTGAAAGACACGAGCAACCACAAACACCATGAGAACCTCTGAAACTGATACATTTTATATTAATTTAATATATAAATGGAAACTATACAGATTAAAGTTGGTAATATATATATATCCTTTATTTTGCGGAAAACACAGTGATTAAAATTAAAGAGCAAATAATCACTGTTGCTCGAAAGAAGATTACAACTAATATTTCGGAGGGTTACAGCTGTCAGAAATTAGTAGCTGAAGTGTAGAGGCCCCTGCTTTGAGTGACTTCTTTAGTAACTGAAGTGGGTTTCTTAGCCTTAACTTTGAGTCAAGGATTTTCAATCAGGTTTAGATCAGGACTCTGGGCCGGCCATTTCATTATTTCAGTGTTCATAGCTTCAAGGAACTGCTTTATCCGTTCTGCAGTGTGACGGGGGCATCGTCTTGCATGAAAATTGCAGGCTGATTGGGAAGGAACTGCATGTTGCTGAATGAGGTTCTGATAAACATTTGCATTCACCATGTATCTGTATAAGAGGCCCAACTCCTGCTGCAGAAAACATCCCCCAAACCATGACACTTCCTCCTCCAGCTTTCACGGACTTCTTTATGCACTCGGGCTGTGTGTGTTCACTACTGTGTGTGTGTGCACTTGGATGGGTTAAATGCAGCGCACAAATTCCGAGTATGGGTCACCGTACTTGGCCACACGTCACTTCACTTTCACTTTTCACTTTCAAATAAATTAAACTTACTCTAATTACTAAAGTGAACTTTGAACCAGTTCTCCTCTGTCCACACAACATGCTCCTTAGCAAAGGTGAGTCTAGCCTTTTGATTCTCTCTGCTGATGAGAGGCTTGGTCACTGCAGAGTGTGCTTTCAGTCCGACTTCTCTTAAACGTGCCGAGACAGATCCATATCCTGTTCAGCGCTGAACTGGCAAGCAATTCCAGCTGCAGTGCTGAACCGATTCTCCAGATTAGAGAGTCTCCGCGTTATCCTGTCCTCTCGTGCATTTGTCTTACGTGGACAACCAGCCTTTTTGCAGGACTTGAATGAAGTAAAGCTGCAATATTCGAGAAATCACAGATTTGGAATGACTAGCTTCTCTTGCAATGGCTGAAAGAGTCGTCCCTTTGGCCTTCTGTGTGTGTTATGTCCCCCTTAACATTTTTACATTTAGCAGTGACTGTGTCTTGATGATTTTTGTACCTCAGGATGGATTTCTGAATGAGCAACACAGTGCAGCCGGCCTTTTTAATCTGTTTGACCAGGTTGAGGATGTAAGCTCTCTCCTCACGGAGCACACGGTCCATCTGAGCATAGTCCGACACCACAATCTGATTGTCCATCTGTCCCAACAAGAGCATCACACAGACCCATTAACTCAATGACTATGATCTTAACACAATGTCTGATATTTTATTTCAGTTTTAAGCATGATCACATACATCAGTTTTGGGAGGGGACAGGCAGAACTGGATGAGGCCGATTTTGGCTTTCTCCACACGGGACACTCCAGTGTTCACCACCCTCTGAGTCAACACCAAACCATCCACCAGCTCACAGTCATCAATGGTCCCACTGCAAAAACACAAACACATCAATAAATTTGCTTTTGCAAAGAGAAACTACTACTTTCTGCACCCTAATAACTGACTGAGCAATATTTAGATTCTATCCTGCATCTCACCCGAGTTTCTTGATGATGTGGATATCGCGGAGATCTACGCTGGTGGCGGTGGCGGGGTCGATGACCTTCATGACGGCGTCGACGCTCATGGGTGCGAGCAGGCTGGAGTATTGGGACACCACCTTAGAGCAGAGCGAGGTGGTGGCGCTGTTCAGAAGAGTCTCTCTGTCGCTGAGCTGCACCGGCTGACTGATGGACGTCAGGATCTCCACACCTTTATCTACGGCCTTCTGGAAGGACTCGGAAATGATGGTCGGGTGGAGTCCTGGCAGGAAAAACAGAGAGGAACGATCATGCTGAATGTGTTGTCATAAATAAACATCACTATGACATATGAAGAATTATTTAAAAAAATTAATTAATTAATTTTTTTTTAAAAGTGTCCCAACCCTAAATGTTTGATTTTTGATTTGAAGTTTATTGCCACATCAGCTTTACAGGCTATTTCATGGCAAACAAAGATTATACATGAGAAAAACAATACAGTAGTACACAATACAAAATACAAAAATTAAATAAAGCAATTATAAAATAAAGTTTTGTCCATAAAATTCTATAAAAGAATCTTTAAATTTACTTTTGAAAGAAGTAGTCTTATAAAACAAGAAATTCCGAGTATGGGTCACCGTACTTGGCCACACGTCACTTCACTTTCACTTTTCACTTTCAAATAAATTAAACTTACTCTAATTACTAAAGTGAACTTTGAACCAGTTCTCCTCTGTCCACACAACATGCTCCTTAGCAAAGGTGAGTCTAGCCTTTTGATTCTCTCTGCTGATGAGAGGCTTAGTCACTGCAGAGTGTGCTTTCAGTCCGACTTCTCTTAAACGTGCCGAGACAGATCCATACCCTGTTCAGCGCTGAACTGGCAAGCAATTCCAGCTGCAGTGCTGAACCGATTCTCCAGATTAGAGAGTCTCCGCGTTATCCTGTCCTCTCGTGCATTTGTCTTACGTGGACAACCAGCCTTTTTGCAGGACTTGAATGAAGTAAAGCTGCAATATTCGAGAAATCACAGATTTGGAATGACTAGCTTCTCTTGCAATGGCTGAAAGAGTCGTCCCTTTGGCCTTCTGTGTGTGTTATGTCCCCCTTAACATTTTTACATTTAGCAGTGACTGTGTCTTGATGATTTTTGTACCTCAGGATGGATTTCTGAATGAGCAACACAGTGCAGCCGGCCTTTTTAATCTGTTTGACCAGGTTGAGGATGTAAGCTCTCTCCTCACGGAGCACACGGTCCATCTGAGCATAGTCCGACACCACAATCTGATTGTCCATCTGTCCCAACAAGAGCATCACACAGACCCATTAACTCAATGACTATGATCTTAACACAATGTCTGATATTTTATTTCAGTTTTAAGCATGATCACATACATCAGTTTTGGGAGGGGACAGGCAGAACTGGATGAGGCCGATTTTGGCTTTCTCCACACGGGACACTCCAGTGTTCACCACCCTCTGAGTCAACACCAAACCATCCACCAGCTCACAGTCATCAATGGTCCCACTGCAAAAACACAAACACATCAATAAATTTGCTTTTGCAAAGAGAAACTACTACTTTCTGCACCCTAATAACTGACTGAGCAATATTTAGATTCTATCCTGCATCTCACCCGAGTTTCTTGACGATGCGGATATTATGGAGATCAACGCTGGTGGCGGTGGCAGGATCGATGACCTTCATGACGGCGTCGACGCTCATGGGCGCGAGCAGGCTGGAGTACTGGGACACCACCTTAGAGCAGAGCGAGGTGGTGGCGCTGTTCAGAAGGGTCTCTCTGTCACTGAGCTGAACTGGCTGACTGATGGACGTCAGGATCTCCACACCTTTATCTACGGCCTTCTGGAAAGACTCGGAAATAATGGTCGGGTGGATTCCTGGCAGGAAAAACAGACCAGAAAGATCATGCTGAATTTGATGTTATAAATAAATCACCACCATGACATATGAGGAATTATGTAAAAGGACACCCTAAATGGTTGAAAATGGCTGTGAAAGATCTGTTCACAGTACAGTATCAAATGATTTAATTACAGAATATGCTTAACCAACGCACGGCAAACCAGTACTGACATATTTAAATCTATTACAATTTAAAGGGATAGTTCACCCATAATTCTGTGATCATTTACTCACGCTCAAGTTGTTTCGAACCTCTATGAGTTACTTTCCTCTGTTGAACACAAAAAATTATTTAAAGAACGCGAGTAACCACACAGTTGACGGTAGCCATTAGCTTCGATAGTATGGAAAAAAAATACTATTGGAGTCAATGGCTACCGTCAACTGTTTGATTACCAACATTTTTCAAATGGTGTACTTTTGTGTTTAACAGAAGAAACAAACTGTTTGAAACAAGTGGAGGTTAAGTAAATGATGACATGTTGTATAAAGATTTAATGTTACTAAAGCCTACCTTTCTGTAGCAGTTTAGCGCAGGCATCAAGAAGAGCTCCAGCAATCACCACCACTGATGTAGTGCCGTCACCAGCCTCAATATCCTGAGCTTTAGACAGCTCCACCATCTGAAACATCCCATAATACGCCAGACATGACCTCTGATGTGCAATTCAATTCTAAATTGATTCTCAATCTGCTGCACCACTCTCATAGTAGACTTCCGTTTTTTTATGCATTAATAATAGAACTTATCCACTAAAATTGAATTTTGTGAATCAATTCAAATGGGTAGATGATAGAACCACAACGCATCTGCAATGAAACAGGCAAGTCAAGCCATGGAGAAACCAAGTTCAAATTCAGGTAATCTGAACAATAACAAACTAAAACAAAAACTTTCATTCAGCACATTCAGGATTATACAAATGAAGAAAAACATTCCTGAATCAGTGATTTACCATTTTGGCCGCAGGATGCAGCACCTGCATCTGTTTGAGGATTGTGGCTCCATCATTAGTGATGGTGACATCGCCCTTTCCATCCTGAATCTGCAGAAAACAAATACTTTCACTCAGTGCACTGAAAACACACATCTACTGACATACAACCAAGTCAGGTTAAGCATAAAACGTTATATGATAAGATTTATATCGGGGAATCGTAAAAACAAACCATTTTATCCATGCCCTTAGGGCCCAGACTTGTTCTGATGGCATCTGCGACAGCTATCAAACAAAAGACAGGATCAATCATCAATATATATACATACACATATATATATATATATATATACACATACATACACACACACATATATATATATATACACACACATACATACATACACACATATATATATATATATATATATATATATATACTAGGGATGCACGATATATCGGCCACCATATCGGTATCGGCCCATATCGGCTCATTTTTTCTGTTATCAGTATCGGCCTGATAAGAAAATTTGAACCTTTTTTTGTAATCAGGCTCTCAAAAAGTATTTAACAATTTGGATATAGATTTATCGGCCAACATATCGGTTATCGGCTTTCAAAAATAAAGAGTAATCGGTTAACGGTATCGGCCAAAATTTTCATATCGGTGCATCCCTAATATATACATACATACACATATATATATATACACATACATACACACACACACTTCATTAAACATAAATAGAAGTTTGACAAATTTAATATCACAACATGAAATGACATTTTATAACATGTGGGACATACATACATAAATATGACACATTATAACTAAAATCTAAATAATTCACAGAAATCAAGGTTAGCTATTGATGATGTGTTTAACATGCAATGCCTGAATTTTATTTTGTATTAAATCTTCCAGAAAGAGTAAAGACTTTCTGTACTTAAAGAATGGAACGTGTGTGATGCTCTTTTATTGCATTTTACGAAAATCATATTTTGACTATACTGAATCTATTTATGCATTTCTTCTTGTGTTCATGACTGTGTGTCACGTGTTGTCAAAGAAGAAGACCACACCTCACCAGTACGCAAGTGAGTGCGCGTTTTGATTATGAGGAACATAACCGGTCATAGCTTCATATTCATTCCTCATCCAATGCTTGTAAACACGGCCATATTTGCAGAAAAGAAACAAATGTGAGCAGATACGGTCATGTTTATAACGGAATCGGTCTTTTCTTGACTCGTGCTTCCACTATACTATACTGCAACAATACAATAAAACAAAACAACTCTTTTAATGTGAATATACAGATCTCTCACCTTTCCCGGCGTTGATGTTGCTGTAGCGGATCTGGGCGGGTTTGTCCCGGTCCACATACGCGCCTCTTTTGTTTTTAAACCCGTTTGCAGCCGCTACGCCTTCAGGCATGATGGCTAATATTTACGTTATGCTGTTCCTCAGAAGTCACAGACGGAGATGGACGTTGCCCGGTCTCTCTAAGCCGTCGGCGCGGTTCGGATGGGTTCAGATAACGTTCGGCTCGGATGCTCCAAGCAGAACCTTCTAGAATAATCCTTCGGTTGCGACGGTAACAGAGAAAGGACCGCGAGCGTGACAGTGCGGCGCGTGAGGATGACGTTAGGGGTGTCTTAAAACATGCCCGGTGTAAGGAAATGTGTTATAGTGGGTCAGCGACGCCCTCTTATACATATATGTCAGAGTATGTTGTGCTAAAGGATTTATTATCTATAATTCACGCAGGTTCTGTGCTTTAGGGTACATGAGCTTCTCTGTCTCTCGCTGCGGTTTGACTGAAGGTAAGCGAGCATTGCTATGTTTAGAGAGAGCTCGTTCAACAAATCACGTGCCATTTGTGTTTCTCGTATAAATAATGCGTGATGAACTCACGCAGCTGTTCTGATGTGTTAATATAGAGATTTTTTCTTGAAGGTTTTAATAAAAATCCGAACTATTTTGTGCTTTTCTGATCTCATGATGATGCTTTTTAAACTGTCGTCCCCATCTCTGTGCTTTCAGCTTCTTCTTTATGTATTAACAAATATGCACATTTTAATCAAAGCATCATAAATGATCATTAAAACTCGGTAACCATGTATGCATGCATATTTGTCATTTTAACTGAACTAAGGACCGGTGGTGGTGCTTAAACGGGTCATATGATGCGATTTCAAGTTGTCCTTTCTCTTTGGAGTGTTACAAGCTCTTGGTGCATAAAGAAGATCTGTAAAGTTGCAAAGACTAAAGTCTCAAATCCAAAGAGATATTCTTTATAAAAGTTAAGCGTTAACCACACCTACCTAAAACGGCTCGTTCTAACACGCCCCCACAATGAGCTTTGTAAAAATCGACGCGTTTCAGAAAGGCGGGGCATAGAGGAGAAACAATAATGTACAGTATGTGGAAAATAATGTGTTTTTTTAACCTTAAACCGCATAAACACATTTTATTACACCAAATAATGTTCTTTTTAGCAACATCATATGACCCCTTTAAGAAATTGTTGGTCGTTCAATGCTAAAAAAAAAAAGGTGATACTGATAAGGTAATACTACTACTACAATATCTACTACCAATAACAATATAAAACGCACTAAGTATTAATGAGCTGCTGGGTTCATGAATATTAGTCACGTTGTCTTCTCTGACATAAAACATGTCCGTCTCAAAATTAAATAAAACCACTTCTCATAAAGAAACAAGAACATGGTCCTCCTTGCAATGGTTATATAATATGCATTCTTTATAACAACTTGCATACAAAATCCTTCTTTCAAGCAGACATATTTATTTACATAAATTAAATTTAGATGAAGACCTATTAGGGCTACTAATGCGATTCAGTCAAGAGCAGTGAGGGATTTCAAGAACTTCTTTATGCATTGTTTACATTTTTGGATTGCATTTAGAGTGCTTTGCAAAATAAATAATAATAAAAAACATTCCATTTTATTGGCATAATGACTTTTTATAACATTTAATAGTATGTTAAAGTTATGCAATTGCATGTTGCATAACTTTAAACTACACAATTTTTAAAATATGATTCTCATTTAAAAAGTTGTTCGTAATTAAAAACAAAATCATTTTAATAATACATATGTCAATGCATGGGAATACAAAATAACATTTTATTGATTTAAACAAAAACTATTTTTAGATTTTAGTTGGCAGATTGCATTATTTGAAAAACAAGTTGATGTGTCTTCGGTTTCGCATCCTATATGAACTAATCTAAAAATGGTGTCATCTTATCTTTAAATGTTGTGATATTTATTTAGGACAAATTGCATAACATTTAATGATATATTTTACCTTTATTCTCTTTTTTTCTCATCAGTATGTTGTCCCTCAAAGATATATGTTAAAGTTATGCAATTTCATGTTGCATAACTTTAAACTACACAATTTTTAAAATATGATTCTCATTTAAAAAGTTGTTCGTAATTAAAAACAAAATAATTTTAATAATACATATGTCAATGCATGGGAATACAAAATAACATTTTATTGATTTAAACAAAAACTATTTTTAGATTTTAGTTGGCAGATTGCATTATTTGAAAAACAAGTTGATGTGTCTTCAGTTTCGCATCCTATATGAACTAATCTAAAAATGGTGTCATCTTATCTTTAAATGTTGTGATATTTATTTAGGACAAATTGCATAACATTTAATGATATATTTTACCTTTATTCTCTTTTTTTCTCATCAGTATGTTGTCCCTCAAAGAGAAAGACCGGCCCATCGTCGGAAAGCTGCTGTGCGCCGGCTGCTGTGTGAGATGCGTTCTGCGCTTCTGCTGTGTGGGAACCTGCTCTGCTTACAGACGATCCTATGAGGTCTCCCATGATCCTGAACATCACCTGGCTTTTCACCTGTGCTTGTATATGTCAATAATGAACTTTCCTGTTTGTAGGACATACACAAAGAGCTTCTGGCCTTCATCAGTGAGGAAAGCAGCCCTCAGCCCCACGATGCCTCTGGTGAGGAGAAAACCGACGAGCCGCCGAATAAACGCTTGAGAATAGATGAGGGCAGCACGGAGGGCTCTGTTACAGCAGCGCAGACGGACTCAGACATTTGTCCCGTCTGTTTAGGAGTCTTGCAGGACTTCTGTGATCCCACCTTCGCCAAACAGGTACGTTTATTAAAATGAAAGGCTGATCTGTATTCTGCTGCTGTGCGAACGTCGCTTATGGATTTTATTAATGTGCAGGTGTCAGATGCTGTGAAAAACCAACAGTATGAGTTTGACAGTCTGGTGCTGACCGTTTCTCTTCCCGCTCAGCTGTCCGTCAGAGAGGTGAGTCCTGCCAGCAAGCCACCCTATTTTGCTGAATAAAATACAAAAATAGTTTCTTACTAATTTTAGGGTGCTGGTTCCAAAAATAGTGCCTGTTTTGCTTAATCACATCACACTTTTACACAAAAAAATGATGGATTTTCGTCATTTTTTGCTTTCAGCAACTATTTGTAAGGTGAAAAGGTCTTGTATTATTCTTTAATCAGCAGAAGAACTGCCATAAAGACATGATTCCTGTCTTCCTCTGAGCCAGATTACAACTATTTGTTCAGTTCTCAGCCCATTTTCACATGTAGGAATGATTCTGAAAACATTACTGCATAATCCTGATTTCCACTTTTTGCCACTCGCAAGGTTGTAATTTAAAGCAGCACTATGTAACTTTTTCTGTTCAAAATTTGCAAAATGTATATAATGAGCGAATACATCATGAATTCATCTTCCAAACCGCGTTTTTGTCTTATTCCGAATCACTACGGTACATTTATAATAAGTACTTATATTTGGACTATTGTAGCCTGGTCGGGTCGTCACCGCTGCGGAGGAACACATCCATAGACCATCCATATGGAATCGCCATAGACTTAGAGAAGTAGCTCCGGTTGGAATGTTCTTCCGCAGGATGTGTGCAGTTCTGTTTATTAACCGCTAGAGCGCCAAAAGGTACATAGTGCTGCTTTAAAGGCAGAGTAAGTGATTTCTGGTAGCCAATGTTAATATTTGAAATCACCAAAACAAACACGCCCCTACCCCAAAAGGGTCTTGCCCCTATTCTGATAGCTCCGCCCCACACATACGTACACAACCCAGGCAACGATTAGTTCTGTGAAACAAAGCAAAACCTCTACAGTGTCTACGGATGTGAGCATGCATTTTGCAACCCAGAATCTATGTCGCTGATTTTATATTTACAATAAATATAAATATGTAATTAATAACAATTGCAGTAGGGGTTCAATCTTCAACTGGCTGGCAGGAGCCGCCACTGACAGGTCACGTGACCTGCCAGTGGCTGGGGGCC
>NW_015505360.1:1447770-1448064 GCF_001515645.1 Sinocyclocheilus grahami | reverse complement strand
ACCGACCGGCCCCCCCCCCCCCAGCCACTGGCAGTTCACATGACCTGTCAGTGGCAGCTCCTGCCAGCCAGTTGAAGATTGAACCCCCACTCAACAATTGTGCATATATATATAGGATTGATATACATGTATAATTCTTAGTATTATTATATAAATAGTATACATGTATAGAAATAGTGTGTGTGTGTGTGTGTGTGTGTGAATTTACAATTTAAAATATTTTTTTTCTGTTTGAATGTTTTAAAATGTCAATTTTTTTATGCCTAATCCTAATTTATATATATATATATATAT
>NW_015505360.1:1404782-1447522 GCF_001515645.1 Sinocyclocheilus grahami | reverse complement strand
ATTTTTAGACGAAAATTTCAGATGTCATTTAGAGGCTTTTGCATCTGAACTCGTCATTCATATATATATATATATATAAAATTAATTAATTTGAAAAATCTTTTTTTGTGTGTGAAAAACAATAAAATAAGATAATATTAGGCCTTTATTTTTTGCATTATTAGGCCTTTTTCAAGATGCATGGCTGTGTAATTATTTTGACGATAGAAAATGTGCTTCTCTGTGCATTTCCACAGCATTCCTGCTGGTTGCATGTCAAAAAGGAGATCAGGTATGTAAGCAGCACATATTTCCCATCATCCCCCGCAGCGGGGGCATCCATATGAAGTCACATAATGCTGTGTTTCCAGGGAGAAGAGCATGTGTTTGGGTAAAGAAGATGTCATCCAGGTGAAGGATGCATTCAAGTGGGCCGTACAGGGAAAGATCGGACAGGAACTGGGAGCTGCTGTCTTGGCCAATGTGAGTGCTTCTTCTTGATTGGCTTTCTGAATAATTCTCTATTATTTGATCTCTTGGTTCTGTGATCCACAGAGTTCGTGTGAAGTGAGCGTCGGCTTTATGCATCCGGAAACAGAGGAGGACTGTCATTTCTTGTAAGTGGGTCTAAGACAAGAAGGCTGAGCTTGACTAATGCAGTCAATACTACAACTAAAAAGTTTGGAAATTGACTTTTGTAAGTCATTTGGGGGGAAAAGTGTCTCATAAATGTGAAATGTAAATGCAAATTTACTTGTTTTGCCATCATGATGCAGAATGAGTCCAAATGATGTCACTTCCTGGTTAACACACGTGTCCTCTTTGTACAGAGCAAACACCTGTCCGGACTGTTTCAAACCCACCAAAAACAAAGCGGTATGCTTTCCCGTGTTTTGTTTCCAGTCCTCAATCCGTGTTCCTGACCTGTAAAATCAAAAGTGCCCTTTTTGGATATAAAAGTAATGTACCTGTGTTCCTCTTTGTCTCTCAGTCCATCTTCACCAGGATGGCGGTGGTTAAAGCTCTGGAGAAGATCTCTGAAGAGAAGTTTAGCAGGTCAGTGTTTTCAATCTCCGGCTCACATGAGACTCAGTTTCTGGCCGTTCTCTTTCAATACGTGTAGTGTGTGCAGGCATTACCCATGTCCACCAAAGAAAACAAACACTAGATGTACAGCACTGGACACCACATGTCTCCACACGTCTGTTTTCATAGCAGGTACGGCTAAACACGTTACTATAAATCTTGTGAAATATCATTACAATTGAAAATAACTTTTCTATTTAAATAATTTTTTTAAATGTAATTTATTGCTGTGATCAGAGCTGAATTTTCAGCATCATTACTCCAGTCTTCATTCTGATATGCTGATCTGCTGCTCAAGAAACATTTCTGATTATCAATGTTAAAAACAGTTGTGCTGCTTCATATTTTTGTGGAAACCATAATGCATTATTTTAGGATTCTTTGATGAATAGAAAGTTCAAAAGAATAGCATTTGGTTGAAACAAATATTTTTAATGTTTGGTTAATTTTATGCATCCTTGCTAAATAAAAAAAGAAACGTCTTACTGCCTCGTCTTTTGATCGTCTGTCTCTGCAGGTCGGTATAATAAGTTTTCGCGGGAGCTTCCGCAGACGCCGTGGGTGATCGATGGAGAGAGACGGATGGAAGGATCCGTGGAGGAGCTGATCGCTGCTCCTCTCCTGTCCTCGTTCAGAGCCGACGGTAAGCTGTGTGTGGGACGCCCCAATCAAATTAGGATCCCAAATTGTACACGCTGTATATGTTATTTTCAGATGGTACTGCAAACGTCGCAAAGCTTGTTTTCAGACATGCAAGACTTGCTGGTTGTTGAGTCTTTTTATGTGTCTCTTCCATGTAGGGTTTAACTTCTCATCTTCAGGACGAGAGGACGTGGACGTGAGGACTCTGGGAAATGGTAAAACACACAGACACTCTCAGAAACCGTATATCTCCGCACTCATTTGCCTTTGGTTCCTTTATATATTACAGTATTGAGGCTTGTGATGATGTGGTCATTGTCATAATGTTGTTTGTGTGGTTTCTCAGGTCGACCGTTCGCCGTGGAGCTGCTGAACCCCCATCGAGCCAAATTTAACAGAACCGAAATCAAACAACTACAGGAGGTACAGACGTTCACCCAGAAATAGAAAATGTTCTGAAAATGTGCTCACCCTCAGGCCATCCAAGTTATAGTTGAGTTTGTTTGTTGATGGGAACAGATTTGGAGAAGTGTAGCATTCCATCACTTGCTCACCAGTGAATGGGTGCCATCAGAATGAGTCCAAACAGCTGATAAAAACATCACAATAATCCACACCACTCCAGTCCATCAATTCATGTCTGGTGAAGTGAGAAATGGTGAGTTTTTTGACATTAAATCGTTGCTTCTAGCTGAAACACGAGTCCTCTAAACATAATATTGCTTTCTCCATTGAAAAAAATCATCTCGTCTGAATCAAGAGAGAAATCTGCACAGATCAAGCACCGTTTACAGGCCAAAATGAATAAGTGGGTGGATTTTGATGCGAGAGGACAACAGAGGATGGACCTTTTCACTGGAGGAAGCGCTATTATGGATTATGGACTCGTATTTGGCCAGAAATGACGATTTAACGTTAAAATGCCTTGATGGCCTGAAGGGGAGTAAAATTTCAGCAAGTGTTCATTTTTGAGTGAACTATTACTTTAATTGTCAGATGCACATTGCTCACAAAAAATATCAAGATCTTTTCCAAAACTGCAGGCTCTAATCTGATTGGCTGATTTCTGGGAATAAAGGTGCATATATTTTTTATTATAGTATAACCGCAAACCTGCTAATGTGAATTTTGGCTCCTGTTTTTTCTTGTCCCGCAGACGATCAACCAGTCGTCTGACAAAATTAGAGTGCGAGACCTGCAGATTGTTACCAGGTGTGTGTGTGTTGCATTTAAGCACAAATATACATTGATCGTAAAAAGATCTATGCACGAAACTGCATTTTTAAGGTGTGTGTGTGTGCTTGTTTCTCCAGAGAAGCCACGAGCCGCATGAAAGAGGGTGAAGAGGAGAAGACGAAAACCTACAGCGCCCTCATTTGGACACAGAAAGCCATCGAAAGCACTGATCTGGAATTCCTAGCAAATATCAAGGTCTTGCTGGGCTTTCAGATCTATTTGAGCTGGACATGTGAGAAGAGACGTGCTGATGATTGTGTGTGTGTTTAGGATCTGAAGATCGCTCAGAAGACTCCACTGAGAGTCCTACATCGCCGGCCGCTGGCGGTTCGACCGAGACTCATCCACTCCATGAGCTCCATTTACCTGGACAGACACCACTTCACCTTAAAGCTGTGCACACAGGCTGGGACGTATCCTTACAAAATACTGTCAAACAGTAATATTGTGAAATATTATTACAATTTAAAATAACTGGTTTCTATTTGAGTATATATTAAAATGTAATTTATTGCTGTGATCAGAGCTGAATTTTCAGCATCATTACTCCAGTCTTCAGTGTCACATGATCTTCAGAAATCGTTCTAATATGCTGCTTTGCTGCTCAAGAAACATTTCTGATTATTATCAATGTTGAAAACAGTTGTGCTGCTTCATATTTTTGTGGAAATCATTGCATTGGCTTCCCTTCACTTGCAAACACTGCAGTTATATTAAAGAGTTTGTGCATGGAGACTTCGGCCGCACGAAACCCAACCT
Organism: Sinocyclocheilus grahami; assembly: GCF_001515645.1. Lineage (NCBI taxonomy): Eukaryota > Metazoa > Chordata > Actinopteri > Cypriniformes > Cyprinidae > Sinocyclocheilus > Sinocyclocheilus grahami. The sequence goes on along the minus strand of NW_015505360.1, from coordinate 1,443,820 downwards.
CTGCGACCTCATGAAAACCAACGCTGATATTCTGGAGCTGGACGTCGAGGTGTGTTTTATTTAATATGTAATGTCAAGAACTGGTTTGGATGCATGATGGAAATGTTTAGAAGCGCTGAATGTCATCTGAATGATTTCTCCTTTCTGTGTGTGTGTTTCAGTCTGTAGACATCGACTGGCCTCCTGCTATTCCAGATTGACGTTCGGGATTTTGAGAGCAGTTTTTCTATGTATGTCAGGACTATATATTTCTGTTATACAATTCTTTGTTTATTTGGTTGAAGTAAAGCATATTGCACTGAATGCATGTTCTTTAATAAAACAGCCTAATTAAGTTTTTCTTGTTAATGTCATGTTCCTCTAGTAACAGTCTAGCTAGTTTAGTTTGATATTTGATTTTCATAGAAAAAAAGGATTTATGGATTTTTTAAAACTGTATGTAGGTTTTAGGTTAAATCCTGCATATGTAATGAGATTATAGTTCTAGCAAAATCTAAACAAACCCATATTAAGGCATATGTTGAGGTTGAGGCAAAACTAATTTTTTAAAAGAATGAATTTTACTTGTAACATTCATGTTATATAAAATGTATAAATGTTCTTAGTATTTTTAAACGGGTTACATTTAAATTAATTGTTACTTATTTTGGCTTTTCTTAAAAATATTAACTATTCGCTTTTAATAAAATTATATTGGACATAACTAAGTTAAGACATATATATATATATATAAAACACATATATACATATACAGTGTATATATATATATATATATATATATATATAGCTATAATAAATATAAATATACTTAGATTGATATATAGTATAGAGATGTAAATTATAAAAATAATATTAAAATATTACAGCTTAAATCTAGAAAAATAAATAGCACACGGAGCCAGTGGGAAATTTGAACATTTTAATATAACTTAAAATAAATACTACCAAATGGCAATGCAAGTCCTCTACAGGGCACTTGCCCTTATGTTTTGGTATGAAAACAAAACAGGCAAAGACTAAAGGAAAGGTATAAAAAATAATGAGGGAGAGAGAGAGAGAGCACTTAATAAATGCGGCCGACAGAGTCCTTCATCCCAACATACGAAAATAAATACAACTAAATTACATCTATAGTACAAAAATACGCTGAAACAAACCAAAAAAAAATTGAAATATTAGAAAACCTGTTGAGGATTAGCCGACCGAATGCGTCACAGCGTGAAAAAAACAACTGAAAGTTTAATGAACAATCACACACACACACACTCATATCATTCACTATGAAGAACCACAACGAATACTGGCAGCTTCCAAAACGTTCACTGGATCAGGTACAAACAGGACGGGATTGAAACCATAGCAAGTCATATCTATGGAAACACCCACATGATACACGTTCCTCCAATGATTCTGTCATTTTTCAATTCGCAATTTTTTCACGTTCACGGTAACTTGTGTCGGGCCGTGACACGTAACAAACAGAAGGCATTGCATATGTACATCACACACAGGAGGGCCGGGACAGGACGGGTCAAGGGTCATTCACACTGCTATTGCATGGCTCAGTTGCACATATAATGAATCTGTGATCTGACTTGGTATTGATTCCAAACGCAGACGACATCACACGTCCATAAGATTTCCACAGCTATGGAGACAGGATCATCACTTCTTTATGCAAAAAAAATAATAATGGTAATGTAACAATACCGGTGACAATAAGTGAGCGAGAGGTTTGTATTTACATCTTCAGGAATAGTCCAACATTAGGTTTTCTCTCTGTGTGGTGAGAAGTGAGGGTCAGTGGTTGATCGTCTCTCTCTGTGCTGCTGAGAGAGACACACCTGTAGCTCTGTACAGTAAAGGTGAAACGCCGCCCATCACGAGCCTTCACGCGTCTGTCCTGAACGCTTCTCGCTCGGGTTTGGAGAGCGTGCCAGAGGTGAGGAGTTCAGGACAAAGCGATAAGAGTGATATTTGGGCAGGTTTCACCACGTCGGTGGGTAGATTTGTGGGTGAATCTCACGAAAACACATGCAGGTCATATTTCAAACCAAAAAAATCAACAAGACAAAAATAAGAAATTATAGTTAGAAAATAGGACCATTTAGATTTTTGCACAGTGACATTATTCTTAAAGGAACACTGCACTATTTTGGAAAATAGGCTCATTTTCCAACTCCCCTAGAATTAAATAGTTGAGTTTTACCGTTTTCGAATCCCCGTACCATGGAATGAGAGTATAGTTCCTAGCCATATCAGCCTAGAAAATCACAACTTTTAATTTTCCGTCGGTCTTAGTAGACGATGTAACTACAGAAGAGTCAAGTTTTAAATAGGAAAAATATAGAAATTCTTTGGTCATCTTTGAGCGAGATGCTAACGGTCTAATCAGATTCAATGATCTATGCTAAGCTACAGCTAAAAGTGCTACCGCCAGACCCGGAGATCGGCTGAATGGATTCGAAAACGGTAAAACTCAACTGTTTAACTCTAGGGGAGTTGGAAAATGAGCCTATTTTCAAAAATAGTGGAGTGTTCCTTTAAGACAACGATGTCTTTAAATTTAATTTTCCATAATAGGGGGAACATTTTCTAATTATTGTAATTAATCTGAATGTTTTACTTAGCAGCACTTGAGCAGCATTTTTTCCCCCCATTACTTTCTGCTGATTTCCATTATAGACAACTTAATAAAATAATAATAATAATAAAATTACTAAATATTTATTTGAATCATCCAAGTCAGTACAACATATACCGCCAGGATAAAAATACATTTTACAATAAGATTAACATTAGTTAATGTATTAACTAACATGAACTGACAGTGAGCAATATATTTTTACAACATTTTATCATCTTTATCAGTTTTAATGAAAATAGTTGTTCATTGTTTGTTCATGTTAGTTACAGTGCATTAACTAATGTTAACAAATACAACTTTTAATTTTAACAATGTATTAGTAAATGCTAAAATTAGGGATGCACGATTATGACCAAAATCATAATTGTCGATTATTCCCTTGAAATTGTAATTGCGATTATTAATTACGATTATCACAATTTACATTGAATGATGTTCATACCATTGTTTGATGCAACTGCATGCCGAATTTTTATATGAAAATAAACAAGCTGAAAACACTTACTGAAAAACCTTTAGTGCTTTTCTATAGTATTAAGCCTCAAATGTCAAATATACATTGGATTGGTTTCTTTAAATTATAAAAAAGTAAAAATATTAATGGTATTATAATGTTATACTAAAACTAAAACAGTGGGAAAACCCTTAAGATAACATGTAAAAAGAAAAAACATATCTTAAGCACGCAGAATAACATAAGTGCCGCTTTGAACGATTACGTAATTGTGGCATCCATAATTGTAATCGCGATTAGAAATTCGATTAATTGTGCAGCCCTAGCTAAAATTAAGATCAACTAAGATTAATAAATGCTGTTGAATGGTTTTTCTTTGTTAGTTCACATTAACGAATATAGTAAATTAATGTAAACTAATTGAAATGTTATATATATTTAAATATTATTTAAATAACATTTGATATATTATTATTATACACGGTTTATAACAATACTACTACTACTACTACTAATAAAGACATAAAATTTTTCTGTAATTACAGTAACGAGAAAGAGACTTTTCTTGCATCAGAGTAGCAATGCAAAACATCTCAATGATCCTAAAAATATGCAAAATTTTCCTCATGCAAAATATTTTTTTATTTATGGTTTTGCAGTGAAATACGACTCTAGGCATGTTCTTGGGAGGTTTCGTGAGATTCACACTTGTGCTCTGAATTGCCTGAGAGACTTTTACAGTAACGACAGTTTGTTGTATGGTTGTGTATTTAAACTGAAACCTTCATATCAACGCGTGAGGATAAAACTAAAAGAGAAATGCAAATATTAACACTCGAGTCCATTTTTCCCACTTTCTTCGTTTTCATCATTTACCAAAAACACGAACAAGGAACGGAACTCTTCAACACCTCAGACGGAGGATGTGTTTGTGTGTGTGTTAAAAAATGCAAGAACAAAATTATATTTGTGAGCCTCACAGGAACAGATCTACTGCTGCGTCTAACTACATGTCTGTCTGATGAGTTCCACACACATAAGGCAACATTTTTGGTTTGTTCCCCACAACGGCTCTTTTAAACGAGTGCAAAAAAATAAAAAATAAAACCCTCCAGGTCTTCAACAATACTGATCATATTCCCCAAAAAACACTGTCCATGATCTGTAAACAACAAGCTGAAAGTGTACAAGACTTTTAACGTGGGTCGACCAGCTCAAGTCTCACCCAACTGTGCAAAACCCCTTTTAAGTCTCACAAAAAAAAACGAACAGAAAGCAATAAAAATGACTCGCTATGACTATCGGTAATTAAACGGAGGAGAGAGAGAGAGAGAGAGAGAGAGAGAGAGAGAGAGAGAGAGAGGGGGCTCTCTCACAAAAAAAAACGAACAGAAAGAAATAAAAATGACTCGCTATGACTATCTGTAATTAAACAAAGGGAAGAGAGAGAGAGAGAGAGAGAGAGAGAGAGAGAGAGAGAGAGAGAGGGGGCTCTTTCTAGGATGGCTCCTTAAATGGCGTTATTTGATGACGGTCACTCCCGCCCGCTGGCCGAATACGAGAATTGTGGGAAATGTGGTCTCCGTTCGCTATCAGCCGAGTCCATCCCGTCCTCGTCGTCTGCGGGGGAGGAAGAGAGAGGGACACGTTAGGTTACGCACACGGTGCTCTAATGAAAATGGAATTTCCTAGCACTGCACAGATTTTCACAATGATACGCTTCATGCATTTTTTTCATTGTGTACTTCCACTTCCTGTGGCACGAGGAGCCAGTCTACAGGAAAAGAGAGAGAGAGGGAGGGAAACGGCGCACTCACACTTCTCCGGAGGGGTGATGGTGATAGTCTGCGCCGTGAACTCCTCGTCGAAATACCTGGTGTCGGTTTCAGACGAGACCTGCGGCATGAACGGCGGTACCAGCTGGACAAGAGATGTGACGAGAGGACCAGAAAGCAAGCAGCTTATTATACATAATCATGTTCGAATGAATGAACAAAAACTCGCTTTAACAAAAATACACTATGGGGTTGGTATGATTTCTAATGTTTTTGAAAGAAGCCTCTTATGCTCACCAAGGCTGCATTTATGTGCTCAAAAATACAGTAAAAACAGTAATATTGTGAAATATTTTTTCAATTCAAAATAACTGTTTTCTATGAGAATCTGTTGTAAAATGTAATTTATTCCTGTGATGCAAAGCTGAGTTTTCAGTGATTCAAACCAATAATGTGATGCGGCTGCTGGGCAATCAACCCTGGTTGAGCAGTAAATGAAGACACTATGGAAAATATATTGTGATAATATAAATGACGCCAGTGAAGGCGTACTGCCAGTTAGTGAAACGCATGATACGTTTGGGTATGAGGTTGCGGGTTCGCACACTCATTTCGAAATTATATCAAATATCCAGGGTTGGATTTAGTTTGCAATTTGGATTGTTTTTGATAAGATCCCATGAGTCCTGACAAATGCATTTTCAACTATGTCTGAAGTGCTTCTTACTGGAAAGCACTCTTACCAGCATGTTTTTCTGTTGGCCTTGTATAGGCCAGGTCTTACTGACCCCAAACTTCTGAACAATGTTGTTATGTTTCTGCTTTTGAACCCTTTCAAATGTCTCAGCCCATAGATTTCCATTGCAAGTGCACTCATACCTTTTTGTCATAGACGTCCTGCCAGTCCACTGTAGTGAAGAAACTGTGTCTCATGATTTCCTTAGCATCATCCGGACCTCCTCCGAGCCTTCAGAGAATAAACCGCAGATTCATATTCATTCAGGTCTCACATGATACACAAATAGTTTTAATCTGGTGTTCTCCTGCTAAAATGAGCTTTGGATCACACATTCACACACCAACCTCTTATTGGGGTCTTTGATGAGTAATCCAGACAGTAAAGACTTGGCGTCTGCAGAGAGGGTTCTGGGAAACTTGATCTCTTCCATCAGAATCAGTTCAAACAGCTTCTCATGGTCCTGAAGACAGTAAAGAAATTTCTATTTCAAATAAATGTTCTTCTTTTGAACTTGAATTAGTGAATCCTAAAAAAAATGCATCATGGTTTCCACAAAAATATGAAGCAGCACAACTGTTTTCAACACTGAGAAATGTTTTTTGAGCAGGAAACCAGTATATTAGAGTGATTTCTGAAGATCATGTGACACTGAAGACTGGAGTAATGATACTGAAAATTCAGCTTTGAGCACAGGAATAAATTACATTTTAACATACTGTATATTCACATAGAAAACAGTTCTTTTAAATTGTAAAAATATTTCATAATATCACTGTTTTTAATGTATTTTTGATCGAACAAATACAGCTTTGGTGAGCAAAAGAGGCTTTTAAAAACATTTAAAAATCTTAGAGATGAAATGTTGTTTATTATTGTGTGTTGTTAGAGTTAGAGTGAGTCATACCTGATTATAAAAGGGCAGGCGTCCACACATCATCTCATACATAACGACTCCCAGACCCCACCAGTCCACCGCTCTCCCGTAATCATTGTCCTCCAAAACCTGATCGATAAAACCACGGTACACTCAGATCAATCATACAAAAACAAAAGTGACGTGACATGTGGTCAAGTATGGTGACCCATACTCGGAATTAGTGCTCTGCATTTATCCCATCCAAAGTGCACACACACACCGTGAACACACACACACACACCGTGAACACACACCCGGAGCAGTGGGCAGCCATTTATGCTGCGGCGCCCGGGGAGCAGTTGGGGGTTCGGTGCCTTGCTCAAGGGCACCTCAGTCGTGGTATTGAAGGTGAGAGAGAGCGCCGTACATTCACTCCCCCCACCTACAATCACTGCTGGCACGAGACTCGAACCCGCAACCTTTGGGTTACGAGTCCGACTCTAACCATTAGGCATATCCTGTCATATCATTCTCAAATGCCTGATCAAAAATGAATAAAATTGCTCGCCTGCACGCCTTTGTCAAGCGATGCAACAATAAATTAATTTTATAACTAATCAGAATAATTTATCCTCCAACAATTGATCCATACTCTATAACATACTTGATTAACAATCACATCACATTATTATCTAATACCTTAAAGGTGACATATCATGAAAATCTGACTTTTCCAGGTTTTAAGTGCTATAATCAGGTCCCCGGTGCATCTACCAATCAAGGAAACGTGAAAAAGATTAACCCAGTAACTTTGTTTTGGGAAGCCTTTTTCTGCAAGCGTCTGAGAAAACGAGCGCGTCTGATTTCGCTCCCTTGGTGACGTGGCAAAGGGATCTCATTATAATATTACCGCCCCTTAATCTGTACGTTTACACCCAGGGCCCTGTTATTGTGTTTTTGCAAGCGACAACGGTGTACTAGCTCTAATGCCATGGCAAAAGTTTGAGCAAAACATGCTAACGGTTCTGTCTTTGGCTGCAGAGACGAGCACAGAGCACCGTTTAGAGTCCCAGCCTCAAGAGGAGACAACAAATTTATTGATTTATTTACTGTATATTGCTGTTGCCACAAAGATCTAAAATAAACATGTGATTTATTTCCCAGCGGTTTACCTTCACACACATAACCATGTGTGTTTTTAACGTAAACTTGTGTGTGAATGAGAGCTTAGTTTAGTACTCACATGCTGTGAGAGCCGCTTTCTCTCCGTGTGCTTCGGATGTGTGCACTCAGAAAACCGTATACCAGAAGTTTAAACTCATATGGTTTAAAACGCATGATTTCAGTGTGATAAACATGATAATCAGAACCAAAACAGATGTTTTTTAGCAGGTCTGAGCTGTAATGGCACAGCTCTATTCTGGAAAAGGGGGCGGGGAGCAGCAGCTCATTTGCATTTAAAGAGACAGGCCCGAAAAACAGCGTGTTTCTGCTTCCACTCAAAATAGGCATTTTCAAAATGATATAATAAATGATCTGTGGAGTATTTTGAGCTGAAACTTCACAGACACATTCTGGGAACACCAGAGACTTATATTACAAATTGTAAAAAGTGGCATGATATGTCTCCTTTAAATAAGTCACAATAATATCTTACAGTTCTTCATTAATAATTCTATTTGCCACCAATAACCCATCAAATATCACACGAATATCTTCCAATTCTTTAACAATAATTATATTAGCCTCCAATAACTGATCAAAATGACATAAATATCTTCTAATCTTCATTAATAACTATATTAACCTCCAATAATCAATCAAATATCACACAAATGTCTTCCAGTTCTTCATTAATAATTATATTCGTCTCTAATAACCAATCAAATATCACATGAACATCTCCCAGTTTTTCATTAATAATTATATTATCCTCCATTAACTGATCACAAATCACATTCATATCTTCCAATTCTTCATCAACAATCACAATATCCTCCAATACCTGCTCAAAAATCAGTTATGGACATACGTTATCTTAATATCTGATCCATGATCAGTCATATTATCCTCTGACATCTGATCATTATCCTCAGATACCTGAACAACAATCAAGTTATATTACTCTCCAATGGCTGATCCAGAAACAATTATATTATCTCTCAAAACCTGATCAATAATGTCATTAATACGAATACTGGATTAATAACTATTAGGGCTGGGTAAAAAATATAGATATCTGGATTTTAATCGATTCTCATTTTTACGGAACGATATCGATTCTTAAATCCCGAGAATCGATTAGTCTAGCCTGTTTTCAGTTAATGTACGGAACATTGAAGGGCACTTCCCATCCAATAAATCGCAATAAGCATTGTGCGTTGGTACTTTTAATATGAAACAAAGTCTCAGATTTCAAATTCTGTCCATTGTATTGCAGTATTCAAACAATAAATGCCGTTTTGGCGCTGTTTAATGTGGAGTGACAGATCGCTGTAGCGCGAGGCGCGCATTAGCTAATCATCTCCTCCACATTAATACCAGCTTCAACACAAAATAAACATGACTAAACATCCGAAGGTAAGTTAAAAGAAGAGTACAACTTTACAATCCATATCCTGTCTCATGTAATCGCTCAATTAGTGTTTCAGACGTCAATATAACGGCTTGTAAACAATTTCACGTAACGTCACATTTACCACAGAAAAACATATTTCGTGACCATAAAATCATTAGTCAGCTAGAAAAATTAACTGTAGAGAAGGGCATGTTGCTAAATATATGCACCATATAACATTTGCATTATAATTTTTACTGTTCTTCAGTGTTTAATTTATGTTCGAATAAATCCATCAAGTTTTATGACAGCCACCATTTAAAAGTTTATAGTATGATAAAAAAACAATTGAAGTAGAAATATTATTATGTAATTGTAACTTTATTATTTAAAAAACTTAATTAAGTGTCATTTTAGCAGTTGTGTAGCCTACAAATCAGTTTTAACCTTCAATATTATAGTAATGTAGCTAGTACCAACTGACTCTCATGCATATTTTACAGCATTAGTTGAGAGATTTTTTTTTCCTTGAGAAAATTGGGCATGTAGCCTACTGTACCTGTACTATAGCCTATCCAAAATAATCGATATTGAATCGAATCGAATTGGTAATCGAATCGCAAGCTTGTGAATGAGAATCGAATCGAATCGTGAAATTTGTGTCAAAACCCAGCCCTAACAACTATTGGCAGTCGTTTGCAGATTTCCCTTCAATAGCAATAATCAATCATGTCCCATTCTGAGAGCCACCAACCTAGATAAATGACTCCGATGATGGAAAAACAGCCTGATATATGATTACATCATACAGTTATGATCATGCCATCAGCATGAGTCATCAGCATTACAGCATCCATATGCAACACCATGGTTTATTATACATGCTGTACTCTTATTTGATTATTAAAATGGAGTTAAACAGCAATGAAAATGGGCAGCGGGTCACTGTCTGATCACTCTATTTTTACCCGTGAGCTGCTCAGTCTTGTCTACAGCCTGCTGTTTGTCTATTTCTGTACGGATGCTAGAAAAGCACAGCTAAAGTGTGACCCTGTTCCTGCTAACCTGTTCCGACTGTGACAGACGGAGATTAAACTGTCAACTATATTAAATTTAACCCAGTGTGTGTGCTTCCTGTGCTGTGTTTAAAAAGATAAAACATCCCTGACGCATTTGTGTCCCGTACCTCAGGGGCCAGATACTCCGGGGTCCCGCAGAACGTTTTCATGGTGGCCGTGTCTGTGATGCCCTCCTTACACAGGCCGAAATCAGTGATCTTTATGTGACCGTCCTTATCCAACATCAGGTTTTCCAGCTGGACAAATCACACACACATTTTACGGTCCGCTGATAATGCCAAAATTGAGGTTTTTAGGGTGAAAACGTTGATATTGGTCTGTGTGTTCTGTTCACCTTCAGGTCACGGTAAACAATCTTCGCAGAGTGCAAGTAATCCAACGCAGAAACGATTTCAGCGCCGTAGAAACGGGTTCTATCCTCTGAAAATACGCGCTCTCTCGACAAATGAAAAAACAGCTGCAATGACAATTAAAAAGAGGAATATTCAGAACTCGCAAATCCAAACGTGCAGCACACCCACACACACTGAGAAAGAGACATCGGAATAAAGCAAGGAAATTTCAAAAGTTTGGAAATGTTTGAAAGGAAAATCAAAAGTTGGAAAGAAAAAGCTTGAAAATGTTTTAAATGAGGTTTGAAATATGGAGAGAAAGATGAACAGTTTGGGAAAAAAATAAGTAAAGTTTGAAAGCTGGAAAGGAATTTGAAATTTGAAAAAGTTCAAAGTTTAGAGAGAAATTTCAAAAGAAAGTTCAAAAGGTTAGAAGGTCAAAAGGACATTTCACATGCTTCAAAATGTGTTTAAGATCAAAAGTTGTTACAATTTGTAAGTTTGAACATGTCCGGAAATAAATTCAAAATTTGAAAAGACAGTTTGAAAGAATTCTGAAAGCTGGAAAGAAATTTTGAAAGTTTGGAAATGTTTCAAAAAAATGTTAGAAAGTTCAAAAGAAAATTTTGTATAAGTAATTTTAAAAGAAAGTTAGAATACTGGAGCGAAATTTCACGAGTTTGAAAATGTTCTGAAGAAATAAAATTCTTAATTTGAAGAGTTTGTAAAGCCGCGTTTCCACTGCAGGAACTTTCCCCAGGAACTAGGGACTTTGGGCCGGTACTCGGTGTGTTTCCACCGCAGGAATCAGGATCTAAATAAAGTTCCGGGGTAAAAAATTGCTCCTCAGAAAGTCCCTGCGCGCGAGGTAGTACTTTCTCAAAGGTCCGGAACTTTCGGGGGTGGGACTTGAGCGCTGAACATGCTGATTGGTTGAGTTCACGCAGCATTGTATTTCAAACACCATTTGCATATTTTAAAAAAATATTACTGTTATTGTGTCATGAAATGTAGTTTTAAAAGTATTTCAGGCGAGAATGTAGTTGTTTAAAACTCAAATCTGCAGTTTATTTATAAAAACAGCGCCTATTTGAAAATGTGCTTCGCCGATTTCGGAGACGGGAGCTCCACGCGATCAGCCGGCGCTCAGTGCTCATGTATCCCGATGAGAGCAGCCTCAACTCGGCTAGTCCTTCTGACATTTGCCGCTGGCTCTGATGTCTCTGTAGTGGATAAACATAAGATATTATTTGTTTTGGGTAAATCTTAACAGGTAAACTTTGGTCTTTATTCTGTTAATCTATTAATATGTTCAAATTAAAATGAAAACAATTTTAAGCAATGTTTGATATAACATTTCGTTTCATTGTAATGTAGGCCATGTACGTTCCCTGAACATTTCTGCGGCTATTAATATGTTTAAATGAAAACGAAAAGGGGCAGTGGTGTTTGATATATTTTGTCTTATTGTAAATACAGTGAGGACAACTGCAGTAGCCAAGGTGAGCTGACTGACGTTATCAAGTACGCTGCTGTTTGCAGAATTACCAGACTTGCGTCGTCCCGTCCGCGGGAGTTCACACTCCTGAGTCGAACTCGCGAAGTCCGAACTACCGAGGATGCAAGTCCGAAATTTGCATACTTGATATTGAAACGTGCGCAGACCTACGTCACCAGACAATTTGCCTAATCTTCTCGGTACTTTAGACCGCGATGGTAATGCAGACAGCAACCGGTCTGGGGGGAAAAAAGTTCCTGGTACAATTGTTCCGGGTAATTTCGGTGGAAACGCGGCTTAAGTTTGAAAAGATGTATTTCCAATATTTGGAAATAATAGTTTGAAAGAGACACCAAAAATGTGAAAAATTTTAAAGTGTGAAAGCTAGAAAGAAATTTTGTAAGTTGTACAACGTTTGAAAGAAAGTTCAAATGTTCAAGGTCAAAACGGCTTCAAACGAAAGTTCTAAAAATTGAAAAGGAAACCAATTTTACCTCTCCTCCATTCACGTACTCCATAACAAAACATAAACGATCCTTCGTCTGAAATGAGTACTTCAGTGACTGCAGAAAAAAAGAACAAACAATTCAAAACTAATCTTTTCGTTTTTAATTCTAGGGGGAAAATCACAAGAATTACGTTTCTTTTTAAATGTTTGCGGAGTGGATAAAAGCATCCCGGTATGTCGTCACTCACAGTTAGAAAGGGATGCCTAGTGTTCTTCAGAACTCTGCTCTCGGTGAGCGTGTGAGCAACTTCATCCTGAAAGAGACAGACAGAGAGAAGTTCATTTCAGCTGTCAGTTCAGTCCGTTCTCAGAGAATCACCTCTCTTACCTTGGCAATAATAACCTCCTTTTTCAGGATCTTCATTGCATAATATGTGCCGCTGGCTTTCTCTCGCACCAGAATCACCTTCCCAAATGTGCCTTTACCCAGCAGCTTCAGATAGTCAAAGTCATTCATTGTCTGTCAAAGAAGAGAGAGACGTCAGAATGAGCAGCTGCACGTTAAACCACGTCGATCCAGTTCTCTGGCTCGGGCTCTACCTTTCGTTTGTGATGACTGGTTGACGTGTCCATCTCTTCCTCGTTGACGTTTTCGATCTGAGAGATGGGGCTACACAGGATTCCTTCCTCTTCCTGTTTGGCCAGCTTGTCTGCCACCATCTGAATGGCCTCGACCCACTCATCCCTGGTTACCAGGGAAACAAGAGTGTGATCAGTTGTGACGAACTACCGAGGATGCAAGTCCGAAATTTGCATACTTGATATTGAAACGTGCGCAGACCTACGTCACCAGACAATTTGCCTAATCTTCTCGGTACTTTAGACCGCGATGGTAATGCAGACAGCAACCGGTCTGGGGGGAAAAAAGTTCCTGGTACAATTGTTCCGGGTAATTTCGGTGGAAACGCGGCTTAAGTTTGAAAAGATGTATTTCCAATATTTGGAAATAATAGTTTGAAAGAGACACCAAAAATGTGAAAAATTTTAAAGTGTGAAAGCTAGAAAGAAATTTTGTAAGTTGTACAACGTTTGAAAGAAAGTTCAAATGTTCAAGGTCAAAACGGCTTCAAACGAAAGTTCTAAAAATTGAAAAGGAAACCAATTTTACCTCTCCTCCATTCACGTACTCCATAACAAAACATAAACGATCCTTCGTCTGAAATGAGTACTTCAGTGACTGCAGAAAAAAAGAACAAACAATTCAAAACTAATCTTTTCGTTTTTAATTCTAGGGGGAAAATCACAAGAATTACGTTTCTTTTTAAATGTTTGCGGAGTGGATAAAAGCATCCCGGTATGTCGTCACTCACAGTTAGAAAGGGATGCCTAGTGTTCTTCAGAACTCTGCTCTCGGTGAGCGTGTGAGCAACTTCATCCTGAAAGAGACAGACAGAGAGAAGTTCATTTCAGCTGTCAGTTCAGTCCGTTCTCAGAGAATCACCTCTCTTACCTTGGCAATAATAACCTCCTTTTTCAGGATCTTCATTGCATAATATGTGCCGCTGGCTTTCTCTCGCACCAGAATCACCTTCCCAAATGTGCCTTTACCCAGCAGCTTCAGATAGTCAAAGTCATTCATTGTCTGTCAAACAAGAGAGAGACGTTAGAATGAGCAGCTGCGCGTTAAACCACGTCGAGCCGCCTCTCTGGCTCGGGCTCTACCTTTCGTTTGTGATGACTGGTTGACGTGTCCATCTCTTCCTCGTTGACGTTTTCGATCTGAGAGATGGGGCTACACAGGATTCCTTCCTCTTCTTGTTTGGCCAGCTTGTCTGCCACCATCTGAATGGCCTCGACCCACTCATCCCTGGTTACCAGGGAAACAAGAGTGTGATCAGTTGTGATATATTGGCCAGGCCGATTAATCGGCTGATATGTGACCATACTGAGATTAACTGTGATCACAGTTCTTTGCAAAAAATTACTAATTTAAACACTAGTGCGTGTTAAACGTGATTTGAAACGCGATCTGGACGTGTCGGACCTCTCGTCAGGCGTGTCCACGTGAAACGTGCGCTCGATCACAGTGGTCCACTGCAGACACCGGATGATGAAGGTGTTGGGCTTCGGTCTCTCCGTCTTCATCAGCTGGCACTCTGACGAATGAGAAGAAGAAGAAAGATGCATGTTTATGTGGAATAATGATGTCGTCATCATCTCAGATTACAGAGTCAGACTCACGTTGATGACATCAGCACGTGACGCTCTAATTAAATCAGTTTGCTTCGAATGAAGTGAGTCATGGATCTGGAGAACAGCAAATGGATCTGAAGGCTTTACCAAGAACACGACACACTGATATCATACATTTAAAAAAGTGCAGGGCAAATAAACATCAGTCAATCTTATTCTTATCTCTTAACACTGGTTGGAAGTCATGAGATTAAATCACACTTTAATAAATGTATATATTTTCCACATAATATTTGATACATCTTGATAATATTTTTATCATCAAATTATTAATGGGTCATTATAAAGCAGTGTTATATTAGCATAATTGAGATACTATTATAGTTTTTATTAATATTAAGTAGTTTTTTATTATTGGTTGATTTTTTGTTTTTATTAATTTGACTAGTTTTAGGTTTTTTGTTTTAGTTATTTTGAGTAATTAAAAAAAAATTAATCAATTTTTTTTTATATAAATGTATATATTTTTTTTTAATTCATTTTTATTTCAGCTCAATTAAATGAAAATGAGAATGTTTCCATGGCAAATATAAGAAATTAACATGAATTTTTCAATTAACATGAATTTTATTTCAGGTAACAAAAATGTTTTTTTTTATGGTTATAGTTAACTATAATATCTCTGTATATAAAGTGTATATATATTTTATATTTTCAGAAAGAGCCTTCAAACAGATCCTCATGTTTTGGGGTCCGTGGCACCTAAACGTTTGAAAACCATAAAACTCCACCGTTTAGATTTCATTTAAACGCGTTTGATAATGAGAGAGACTCACTGGCCACAGAGAAGTTGTTGAGCGGATATGCCAGATCGGCATCTTGTGGCTTCTCCTTATATCCAATAAACGACCCATCCGTCTTTAACAGGAAGTACCGCGGTCTCCAGTTCTTAATGTATTCACCTGCAAAACCAACAAAAACCCCAGACGATCAGGCACACAGAAAAACACTGAAACATGCATGAGAGAACATGCGATATTCCCAGTCACAGCAGCATAACACATCAACATCAATATTTCAATGCTGTTGTTTCTCACCTCTTTTCTGCACCCATCCCTCTTTCACTACGTTCTGGTCGTTCATGTTGGCTCTGAGGTCAGAGTTCAAGGGTCAGTCCAGTGCTCGACTTCCTGCTGGCGGATCTGTCCTGTTCCCTCGCTCTCCCTTACGGCCGTCTCGCTCTGCTCTCCAGTTCTCTCACACTCTTCCTCTCACTTTCTCTGCCACGTTGTGATGTAACGCCTCAGCCTCCTCCTTCACTCTCTCACTCTCTCTCTCTCTTGCGACCCTTCAGACTCCAGTGGTGACTCAGCCTGGAAGGAAACAACAAAGCAGAGAAAACACACACACACACACACACACATGGGTCATTCTCTTCCGCTTCTCCCCCTCTCCCACACACACACTTCCATGAGAAATAAAGTCATTGTTAGGAGCAGGGAAACATTTCCCGCCCCTTCCCGTGGCCTTCTCTTCCTCTCTCACACTGGATGCTCAAGCTATGCATGATTCTAAACACAGCCGTTTCTGTCTGCTTCTTCGGCATTATGAGGCTTTAGAACCTTAGAATTCATCGGAGAACCACATAATCAAATGCAGAATCTCAGAATCAACCTTGCAATCTTACAACCAAATCAAAGAACCCAATAATGAACCCAATGACGTTACAATCAACACCAGAACCTCAGAATCAGTCTAGCAATGTAGAATTTTCCTGAGAACACACGCTGTAGAATCCCATAATGAATTAACATCACAACCTCAGAATACATTTTAAAAACATCTCCGAAACAACAGATTAATACAAATGAAATCCATACAGTACTAGGATCCAATTCAAAATTTGAATTTTACAATGAACAGAAATCACATTCAAATAGAATTCCTATTAAAATGATCTTAGATTCAACTTTAGAATCGTACTTCTTTTGAACGAACCATGCTATTTTACACATTGGAAATCAACCTGACAATCATCTTAAAATAAAACGTTGTCAGTTTTCTTTAGCATCATTTTCGAATTGAACATAGAACCTTTAAAATCAACCTTAAATCACACTTAGAACCCCAGAATCAAGCTCAGAATCAGCCTCAGAGCCAACCTTGGATTTCTACAATCAAAATCAACATAGGGACCTCAGAAGAATCTTATAACCTGATCTGAGGATCAACTGAAGAACCTTAAAATCAAAATGATAAGTTTACAAGCAATCTTAGAACCCTATAATGAACAACAGGACATCAACCCAAGAATGAATCTTAGAATCAACTGCTGAACCTTAGAATGAAATATCGAAATCATAGGATATTCTAATACAATCAGAATTTCACAATATGTAGAACTCACTTTCAGTCAAGAATCATCTTAGAATCAAGCTATATCAGTCTTAGAATCCTGCATCCTTAGAATCAACCATCTCACTTCACAACCTCGGAACTTCCAAAGAAACCACGCAATAAAATCAGACTTGAAATCTTGAATTTATCACTTTCTATTCACCGTCATCTTAGAATCAAACATAGAACCTTAAAATCAACCTTGGAATTTTTAGAATTGACTTTTCAGGAATCAACATGAACCTTGGAATCAACCTCAGAACAGGAAGTTAGAACATTAGAACCAATCCTCACATCTATAATAAATCTGCTGGTGCATATGGGAACACAGGCACCTCACACTCTTTATATTTAAACATCTCTGCATCTGGCTGCTGCTGTATATGCAGGAGTCCTCCATAATCCACAACTTCTTCCCTTTCTTAAATTAACATTCATACATGACTTAAATTAACATAAAATACATGACATCACACAGCATGGAAAAAAACAACAGACACAGCATCATCACACGTCACATCTGTATACTTTCCTTGCACCCAGAATATCTGTGAGAATATATAACTTGATCACTGTTTTTGAAAAGATTCAAGGCAATAAATGTTGTTTGCAAACAAAACTATTTTTGAGTAAAAATATCAAGATGCTTTCTTATTGTTTCTGCTAAAGCAAACATGACATTTCATAAAAAGGACAAAATATGTGATATTTTTAATGACAGTCATGAAGGCCTAAAGCAGCTGTGTACTTTTTATTTTTGTTGTCACATGACATCAACTGGCTTCCTGCACACTGATTACACCACACAGGTTTTGTTTTGATTAAATATTAATAATATTTTAAACTAAATATTCGGCTTTTTTTTAACGAAATTATAATAAAATCTGCCTTTTTATAGGCTTCCCCCCCCATTTTCACCACAGACATTTTTGACAAAGTCAAGAAAAACATAAAAATGACTTTAAATTCAGAAAATGAAAACATATTCTTTATACGAGAACATATCTAATAAAACTGATGCATAATTCCTGTTGTCAGGAAAAACGAGATGCCTAAACAACAGAAGCCACCCAAACCAATGTCAACAAAAACAATGGTGGACACGGTTGGGCATCACACACACACACACAAGGATGTGACAGCAATTAACATGACAAATCACAATAAGCACAATGAAGCAGCGGCTTTGTGTCATATTGTGCTGCTGTTATATAATCCATCGCCATCATAATAAATACTTACAGCGCACTGACAGCTCGCCACAAACGAGCATATGAGCATAAATGGATGTTTGTGCATGACACGGCTGTGTGATAACAACACAAACACACATGCATGTAGGCTGGAGGATGTGAAGTGTGTGAAGTGTGCGAGCGCTTGTTTTCTATTTGCCCGAAATGCGTAAAATGGTGGATGCGCATCAATAATACCACGCAGGATGATGTTTAAATGTGTTTATAATGGAATATTACAGTGCTTTATATAAAAATAGCTCTGGATATGAAAAGAAGCGCTTCATGCGTCCAGCAGCAGCAGCAGCAGCAGCATCACGGGCAAGGCCGAGGAGGAGCATCCCAGCCCGGCGGCCGGTGATGCTCCAGCGCGGATGCTCGGCCTTGCCCGTGATGCTGCTCGCTGATGGAGGAAAAATAAACAACACGAAGCACGCAGTACCTGGCAGACGCTCCGCCAGACGGTGGGATCGGTTCCACGCCAGCCCGGTAAGAGACAAACCCAAACCCGCACGCAGATGCTGCTGCTGCCGCCGCCGCCGGTCGGTCATGAGGAAGACGGAGGCACGCGCGCCCGTGATGTGGCCATCATTTTCGTTACGCCGGTGAACCGAATGATCCTGGATGAATGGCGTAACCCGATGCAGAACGCGCGGTGACGGCGCACCCCGTCTCCAGCGCTTGAATTTGCCCGAATCCTACTACGGCGAAGGTCTGCTTCTTAATTTTCATGAGGCGAGCGTCGGCATTGGCTCACTCAGTGGCAGCTCATTAATATTCATAAGATAAACCTTCCGCATTGGAAGATTACCAAACAATGTCAGCTGGAGCTGAATAACATCCAGAATACATGCTTTTTTATTATTAAAATTGTATACATGATATTACCAATACCAAGAGAACTGTTCATTTACTACATTATTATAAATTATGTCATTAGAAACATTTTAATATAAATAATATAATATTGCAATATAAAAAATATTAATATAAGATAAAAAAAAACACTGCACAATCTAATAGAAAAATAATTTAATTAAAATAAAAATGTTTGGAGATAGAATATTTCAGTTTATGTACAAGAGAGTGCCTAATAATATTGATAATTGCATAATATATGTTTTTTTTCTTTTTCTGACCCATGGCCATTGAAGTATATCCTTGTAAGAGCACAAGCTTAATCACTGCTAGGCTTGTTAATATTTAAAAAGTGCCATTGAAGGTTACCAAACAGCATCGGCAGGAGCTAATTAATATTCATAAACGAAGCCTTGCCATTGGGAGTTTGGTGAGCAACGTCAGCCTGCCCTCATTAATATCAATGAGCTGAGCCTTCGCAATAGTAGGAATCGTAATTTCGTCTCCAGAACCAGCCATTCAGCCGCTGCCAGTGGGACGGAGGAGGAACCCTCTCGACATCACACCGGGACCCGTTTTTACCGGAGGCCCCCCGTCCTCCTCCTTTTCCTGGTTTTGTCGCTCGCCAGGCTTTTGTTTGCCTCGCTACATATGAATGATACATGCTTTATGTACCTCCCACCGACCGAAAAGAGACCTCATATTCATATACAGCACCAGAAATCACTTATTATGCCTCAAATGAAGAGGACAATAATAAATGCACCAGCTGCAGTTCGCCTCTATCCCGGGACAGAGTGAGGATTTGGGGCCCTTTGTCTTGTTTAATGAATGCAGACATCTAAACTATACACAAAACAAAGGACACTAAAGAATAATAATACTAAGACTCAAACTACTCTTTGAATAACCACCAATAATCAGTCACAAACCTGAGGAATAATTTTCATAAACTAATTCCATGCATCTTTTGATTGGACTGCACGTGGAGTGCATAGTTTATGAGGACTTCACATATAAAGTTGCAGGATGTCTCCCTCTAGTGTTCAACACATCAAACTGAAACCCCATAATAACAGATTAAACAGAAAGTTGAAGTCTGCTTTCCAAAACAGAAACTCTACTAATTATTACTATTATTACTACTACAGGTTTACATTCAAATTTAAAACAAATTCATTTAAATTATAAATTATTATTAAAATTACTCCACATTATTATTATTATTAGTCTACAAGTTTACATTCAAATAAATAAATATAAAATATATAAATTCAATTATTACAATTATTTTAATTATTATAAAAAAAACAATGTAAGAAAGGTAAACAAAGTGGGGTCATGAAAAGATACTATACAGATTCATGTTTGAGTTAATAATCACCTTTAGTACACTTAATAATAATAATAATAAAACCAATTAAATTTAAAAAACAAAGTTTTTAGATCTAGACCAAGGCAGTGAGTGGTGAAATTCAGATCCAGATCTAGTCCGTGTTTATCTGGTCTACCAAAATATAAGATCCATAAGACTCCAACTCTGAATTTCAGGACACTTTCATTTCAGATTCACAATCAGTTTTGTTACAATTAATGGATTTTACAATATATTGATAAAGGTTATTAAAAATCTAACACACATTGTTTTATTTACAGTTATTAGCAATTGCACTAGCAATACAAATTATATATGAAAGTATA
Organism: Sinocyclocheilus grahami; assembly: GCF_001515645.1. Classification (NCBI taxonomy): domain Eukaryota; kingdom Metazoa; phylum Chordata; class Actinopteri; order Cypriniformes; family Cyprinidae; genus Sinocyclocheilus; species Sinocyclocheilus grahami. The sequence goes on along the minus strand of NW_015505360.1, from coordinate 1,423,054 downwards.
TGCAAACTTACTATTACAGTATTAATTTTGCAAACATTAAGTGTATAAAACTTAGTTGCTCTTAATATGTTCTTAGCTGTTGCATTTGTTTGTTTTCAGACCAGAGGCAGCTTCTAGATCTTCTAGATTAAAATGGGGATTTTCGCGAGGACTGTTAGACTAAACCCAAAATACAAACGATACTGATTGATGTGATGAGTGTAGAATGATCCTGCAGTCAGTATCAGTGCCTCCGAGTCAGATTTCTGTAACAGAAGCGCTGCTGTCCACAAGACCCTGACTTTCAGCCGTGCAAATGCATCAACACGCTGACTGAAAACAAGCAGGTAAGACGACTTGTGTTTGTCTTTCAAAACAGGTCTCAATTTGTTTTGTTTGCATTTGAATGTGTGATTTGGTTGTGACCTGTACATAACATTCTCAGGCGAGACTCGAGCAGATTCATGTTTGAGTTAATAATCACCTTTAGTACACTTAATAATAATAATAAAACCAATTAAATTTTAAAAACAAACAAACAAGTTTTTAGATCTAGACCAAGGCAGTGAGTGGTGAAATTCAGATCCAGATCTAGTCCGTGTTTATCTGGTCTACCAAAATATAAGATCCATAAGACTCCAACTCTGAATTTCAGGACACTTTCATTTCAGATTCACAATCATGGATGAATCAGTTCTGTTACAATTAATGGATTTTACAATATATTGATAAAGGTTATTAAAAATCTAACACACATTGTTTTATTTACAGTTATTAGCAATTGCACTAGCAATACAAATTATATATGAAAGTATATGCAAACTTACTATTACAGTATTAATTTAGCAAACATTAAGTGTATAAAACTTAGTTGCTCTTAATATGTTCTTAGCTGTTGCATTTGTTTGTTTTCAGACCAGAGGCAGCTTCTAGATATTCTAGATTAAAATGGGGATTTTCGCGAGGACTGTTAGACTAAACCCAAAATACAAACGATACTGATTGATGTGATGAGTGTAGAATGATCCTGCAGTCAGTATCAGTGCCTCCGAGTCAGATTTCTGTAACAGAAGCGCTGCTGTCCACAAGACCCTGACTTTCAGCCGTGCAAATGCATCAACACGCTGACTGAAAACAAGCAGGTAAGACGACTTGTGTTTGTCTTTCAAAACAGGTCTCAATTTGTTTTGTTTGCATTTGAATGTGTGATTTGGTTGTGACCTGTACATAACATTCTCAGGCGAGACTCGACAAAAACAACAAGACACAATATGTCGCAGCAGAACGAATGACGAGAATCACAGAATGAATATTAGACTAGCAACAATTCATGCAGATCTATTCATAATTCTATTTCTGGAGCTGCATAACAGTGTTGATCACCATTTAACGTCAATTCTGTCAGGACCACTATCGTCAAAGATGATTGACAATTAGCATACAGTTATGGTTCTGTTCTGGGCAAGAACTCCCTGCGCATCTATGCAGCCTAGCATGGATGAGAGCAGCGATACCCCCCCCCCAATGTTATGTACACATTTTAGAATTAGTCTGATTCAAAGGAGAATCAGAAGGCTGAATCCTGACTGACAGAGGAGGAGCTGGGGATGGGGGAGGGTAATTAGCTATTGAGCAATGCGAAAACGGCTGATAATACTGAGGGACCTTATATATGAATGCTTAGATAGGTGTCGTATTCCCATAGGTAGATGGGGATCAGCTGAGAGTCAGCTGATGCGAGCTTGACTTACGTGACCTGCCAGAACTAACGCTACGCTTGATCGTTATCCTGTTAAAAAAAAAAAAACAGTTCAAGCCGGCCTAAACTGATTTGCTTGTCAATCAACCTGGTTCTAAATCAGGTTGATTGACAAGCAAACCAGCTTAGGCTTGTTTGAAATGCATTGCATTCACTGTATAGGCTACTTTATATTCATTTGCTATTAATGAGCATGTAAGACTTAACCAAAACCAGGTTTGAATTATGTTATTATGCCAGGGTTTCAGAGCAGGATGTCTGGATCAGGAGTTGCTCTGAGGTTACACGAGTTTAAGGAAAGTCAGGACACAAAAAACCATCCGACACACATAAGGTTTTTGAGGCTTTGACTCCTAACATCTCAAAATAAACATTCAGTTCTGGATGTGGATGTTGAATAGTTAATAAAGTATGTAATTTATGCAATTTCTCTTGCAACCGTGCTATGATATATAGCTAGGTCAACTTAAAACATTAACATTGTATGACTATGTTTCAGACCAAATTTGGCCAGCTTGATCTGGTTTATTGCTGTAATATACATATTGATTTTAAGCATGTTAGTATGTTTTACTGCGCACATCATGTTTGTTTGATCAGCACTGTTTCTCCAGTGCTCATCAGCAGGGCAGAGATGTTTTGGGACTGTATCCCGGTCAGATCGCAAGAGTTCATACCATCAGCTCACATCTGGACAGGTGAGACATTTATATAAGCCCACTGGTACAAAGAGAAAAGTCACTTTGGATCCTATCATCTTTTAATATTCTAATGAATCAAAGCTAGCTGAGAACATTTGTTTATGTATATTCTGACAGATTCACACTAGTTTTTGTTGTCAGTAAAGCTCAGATACCTTCCACCCAATGCCAGCAATACACTGCAGTTCACTCTACTTTAGGCCATGTGCAACACACATTAGGGTTGCAAATTAGTAAATAAATCACCAGTGCTTTAGCAGTGCTGCAGGGATGATGTATTTTTGTAGGCTGAAACCTAGAAACAACCTTTTTTAGCACCATCTTCCTGAAGCCAATGTTTTTTTTTCAATGTGTTTATGGTTAAATGCATGAAATAATGTCTGTGGTGAACACAGATCATGTTTTATTCTAAAACATTTTTAAAAAGGCAGTTGCTATCAAATGGCTAAATGGGACAACAAAGGCTGTTGGGGACATTAAAAGTAAGTAAAAGTAAGAACAGGTAAACTCACTAGTCGCTTTCACAGCCTCATTGTGTTTATTCACTGTTCTAACAAACTTTCAGAGAAAATGATTTTAAATAAAGACTGAAAGAATTAAAGTCATGCAAATGTGGTGTCGTTTGTTTATAGCCTACATTTAACTTTTTGCTTCTGGCATTTGTATTTAGGCTTCAAAATTCATAAAGTTGATGATGAACAACATGTGTAAGAATCATAAACGTTCATTGGCCACAGAGCTTATTTTCTGTGATAATCTAAAAACAAAAAGGAAAAATCCTATTGGGTTTTTGTCGAAAGAACCATGCTGAAGACTCCAGACAGACATGCAGCATTATGAATCTAGAGCAGTTAAGAGATACCAGAGAAGAAACTTCGATCTGCTAACCCTTCAGGCCTCACTTCAGTCCCATCACAGAGAAGCACACACATCAAACACACTGAACGGACAGTCTATAGGTCTGATATCTCACTCTGTTTAACCTGCCTTCAATGACTTCAATACATGTAACCCTCTCTATATTTGTAGAGGAATGCTTGAAAGTCTTACATTCTGATTCAGTATCAGAAGATTAAGATGAATGCCCTTCCCTTCATGTTTGGCAACACTCACCTTCCGTTCTTACAAAAGATCCTGTCTCTTAAGCTCTTAAACTTGGTCTCCTGCCCTGGATAATCAGGAATGGTGTTGTTGGAAGGCTTATTTCTTCATTAATTATTTCCCTGCCGCCTTACAAAAGCATGTTTTGCAAAAATAAAGGTTGCATGTGTGTAAACACAACCTGAGCAACTGTAGACTAGTCGTCCTTGATCTGTGAGTGGAGAAACACAGTAAATGTGTGTGTGTGTGTGTGTGTGTGTTGAATCTAAACGTGTCCCTTGTACATTTTAAATGCCACTGGAACATGATTTTTTTATTGGACTGAAAACAGCAGTGAATATTCATAACCATAAACAAGCACAGACTGTTACTTTCAGATGTACAGTTTTTTATTGGTAAAACTATAGTTAGGAATGTCAACAAGTTGACAGTATTATCATACACTGTAAAAACAATTTGTTACCCCACTACCTTAAAATTTTCTGTTGTCTTAATATTTTTTCGGTGTGATGCAGTTGTTTCAACATGCATTTTTGAGTTGAACAGTTATACTAGTTCATTCAACTTTCAACTTAGTTGAGGGCCAATAAACTTACATTTTCTTGTTGTCTGGACAATTTATCAAATATTTTGTCTACAAAAAAAAAAAGCGTTGAATGGCAAAATCTCAAAATTTTTTACAGTCTACAGTGTAGACTAAAACTATAAAAAAAGTTAGCTGAAAAGTTAAAATAAATTGTATTATTTTATATTGCAGCTAGTTGCGGAAACTGTCATTTAGTTTAAAGGAACGCTGCACTATTTTTGAAAATAGGCTCATTTTCCAACTCCCCTAGAGTTAAACAGTTGAGTTTTACCGTTTTCGAATCCATTCAGCCGATCTCCGGGTCTGGCGGTAGCACTTTTAGCTGTAGCTTAGCATAGATCATTGAATCTGATTAGACCGTTAGCATCTCGCTCAAAAATGACCAAAGAGTTTCTATATTTTTCCTATTTAAAACTTGACTCTTCTGTAGTTACATCGTGTACCAAGACCGACGGAAAATTAAAAGTTGCAATATTACACAGCGCCTGAAAATAGTCCCAGCTAGGTAACTTCAAATAAGCCTATTTTCAGGCGCTGCGTAATATCATTGTGCCTGCTGCACCCATGGTATGGAAGTTCCGGAATGAGAGTATAGTTCCTAGCCATATCTTAAAAACTAAAGTTTTTCTCTGGTAAAATCACTTTTGAACTTTTTATAATAAAATGCTTCACCAATTCTGCTAGGCTAAAAATTCTAATGCATTATTTAACAACTGCATCAAAATATGCAAGAGTGATGAGCCATTTATACCCTTAAATTACCAAGGTGTCCCTTTGAGGGTATTAACCCAGTGACAAGCTAAAGGTAAAAGGTCATTTTTCCTGAGAACGAATCTAGAAGATTGCTGGTTGCGTTTGTGATTGTTATGTTCCTTCACTGCAAGCACTTTATTGGTGCAGTATGAAGAGAACAGACATTTAAACTGCAGATTAGGATTGTTTGATTTGGATTCATCCATTGCTCTGTGTTTAATCTCCAGAGAGAGATGAAGGGGAAGATGTTGGCCGTGTTGGCTCTGGTTCTTCTGGTGTCCAGTGCGAGTGAGGGACGGATTCTCAGTAAATGTGAGCTGAAGTCCCAGCTCCAGGCAGCTCTGGGAGGAAAGGTGCCTGGAACTGTCACTAATAGGCCTGTAGATGTGACTGCAGTTGTGCCTGAAAATGTGACTTCCAGTGTGCCTGGAAATACAACTGCAAATTTGACCCTCATCGCCCAAAGTAAGTGTTGCAACGGTACACTCTGTCAATTGACAACTAGTACTGGTACAAATGTAAGCCAAGAGTGTTTCTGTCTTTCTTTCAGTCGTTTGTACTGTGGAGCGTGTGTCGAAGTTCAACACCGGCCTGGTCACCACCATCCGAGAGGACTCCAGACCTCCAGTGAGACCCCCAGTGAGACCCCCAGTGAGACCCACAACGACCCAATGAAAGACCAGGCGGAAGACCCGGTCGTCCCGGTGGAAGACCAAGGGGAAAGAGATCCCACGTTGCGGCACAACTCAGGCGCCCAGCTAGATTGTCTGATGACAGTTCCCCAATGAAAGACCAGGCGGAAGACCCGGTCGTCCCGGTGGAAGACCAAGGGGAAAGAGATCCCACGTTGCGGCACAACTCAGGCGCCCAGCTAGATTGTCTGATGACAGTTCCGAGAGTTCCGAGGAGAATTCCAGAGAACGGCAGGGTCTTGCCATAAAACTGCTTGGAATCTTCCAGCTGAGCAACCGCGTGGCCTGCGATTCCAGATCCGGCAAGAGTTTGAACATCTGCCGCATGAAATGCAGCGGTGAGTCACGTGAATAGTTACAAAAGTGATTATAAACAGAATAGATTGAACCCGATCTCATGAGAAAACGTAACTGATTTACAAGGTGTTGATGTCGTATAAATTCATACAATGCATAAAGCTTCACCCCTAAACCTAACTGTAGGCAGACTGTACGAAGACGTACAAATGCGATTGTACAAATTCATACAAATTAGCCACCAATTTGTCAAAACACAAAATAGTTACATACAGTGTTGAGTAGTAACCGATTACAAGGTTACAAAAATGTAGTAGCTACATGTAATAAATGTAGTAAATACAATTTTAAAATACTCAGACTACAGTTACTTTTTTATTGATTACATGATTACATATTATTCACATGGTTGCATGACATGCTGGTAAACAGGGATAATATTTCATATTTTTTATTAAGTGTTTTACTGACTGATGTCATTTTAAAAAGATTTATTTTAATTTTCATTATTATGATTTTAAAAAAGTGTTTGTCTTGGTAATCTTTAATCAAAATCTGAACATTTGCTTCCGCTCTGGAATTGCATTCCTTCTCTGATGACGTCAGTTTGACGGCTTGGGCAGAATATCCTTAAACACACCCCTCCAACCCTTAGATTGCTATGAGTGAGAGATGAGAGGAGGGGCACTAAAACCACGCCCTCTACTCAATATTCCGTTTCAGCTGGAAATACGTCACTACACTGAAATAAAGTTGGCAGCAACTTCCGGTTCACGCGGACTTTAAATTCACAAACAGATGAATGGCACTGTACAGATTAGCCACCAATTCATAATAAAAAAAAACAAAGTGCATACCGTATACAAAATAGCACATCACACAGTTTCATCGCAATTTCATAATCATAGTACAAATCAAATTTAAGTGACATCTAATTTTTTCCAACATAAATTTTCTCTTCCAAAGCTCTGATTGATGATGACATCAGGGATGACATCACATGCCTTAAGACCCTGCTGGACAGTGCAAGAAATGCGTAAGTCGTCATCTTCAGTCCCGCTAATCACATGATCCCCATCTACGCTCCCATTGGTAGTCACCACATTCTGTCACTGCTCATTTGCATGATTCTGTTGAGGTCAGATCGGTTTTGGAGCATTGCCGATGACCACTGTCAATTTAGCACATCACACAGTTTCATCGCAATTTCATAATCATAGTACAAATCAAATTTAAGTGACATCTAATGTTTTCCAACATAAATTTTCTCTTCCAAAGCTCTGATTGATGATGACATCAGGGATGACATCACATGCCTTAAGACCCTGCTGGACAGTGCAAGAAATGCGTAAGTCGTCATCTTCAGTCCCGCTAATCACATGATCCCCATCTACGCTCCCATTGGTAGTCACCACATTCTGTCACTGCTCATTTGCATGATTCTGTTGAGGTCAGATCGGTTTTGGAGCATTGCCGATGACCACTGTCAATACAATGTAATTGTAAATGGCCAAAAGTCTTCATTGTAAAACACATAAATATTACTAAAAGCAACTAAACAAGTGTATTTTTCTCATAATTAACCAATGTCAGTTAACCACATTCATAAATAGTAATATTCCTGTTCCTGTTTTCTTACAGCACTGTTTTAGCCTTCGCTTCTCTGCCCAAGAAAAAGTAAGTCAAACAATTAAAAGATGGCATGAGCCTAGAGAAATACTGATTAGAAATATATTTATATTTTATTCAATACCTGAAAGCTTATTATAGGCTTAAGGAAATACATTTCAAAGTGAAAAATATACAACATATATTTTGGACAATATAAATAAAAAATGGCAAAAAAAAAAATAAATACATGATGAATTAGAAGTAAATAAAACTTATTGAAAAAATATTTCTGTAAATATATTTACATCAATATTAGCAATATATTTATAACTGCAGCGATAAGCTTTGCGAGATGTAACCCTTCTTTTACCACATTGTGTTTATTGTCTTTTAGGCCACACATAATTCTTTCTGTGAACGAGTGCCGCAACGTCAATCCTGCGCGGTACTTTGCTGAGTGTCCCTGAAACATTCAGCGTTTCTTCAGCGTACCTGGAAGATGTTCTCAAAATAGCCACAGTTATGCTGCATGTATCTCATACATGCATACATCAGAATGCAAATAAAAAGTATATAAAAAAATACACCTGTCTAAGTCTGTCTTTACAACAAACAAATCAGTGTTTGCACGAATGAAAGGTAGAAGCATGTTCGATTGTGTCTAGCTACCACAAAGCAAATGTTTTACCATACAAGAAGTCAGGATTTAGCTGGGTTGTATGGTCCAGTTAACCTCTGCTGGTAGATGTAACTACACCATCTGTCTGCAAAGAGCATCTTTCTCCACCGACAGCCAGTCAAGAAGTAGCCGTGTATTCTCATAAAATGATTTTTACAACATTTAAATCACAAATACATTGTTAGTAGATGTTTCATTCATTTTATTTTTGCCACTGTTTTATGTCTGATTTTTCCTCTTTGTTTGTGCACCTGCCCTCAGACCCAATGAATCACAATAAATGATCAATTCCATTGCGTCCTTCTATTACCAGGGACGTATTATATTACATATATTGCACAAGCAAATTAATGCTATTGACCATGTTATCTGCTTTGTATGCTCTTTGGAACATTAAAACATTTAATAATATATTCAAATATAGAATATAAAAATATATTATTTATTGAATATATCTTAAATAAATTAAATAAATTGCATGCATATATAATAAAATAACATTTTAAAAGGATAGTGATGGCCTGTTCACAAGAATATAATGAATAATCCTTGAAATTGTGCTTAAAAATGATTGTGTGTCCTTTTATCAAATGTATTATTTGTCCTGTGCCATGTGACGTTCACATTTACATGTTGAAACAACAACACACAAAGGCCAAAGGCAAGCATTTTTGAGCAAACCAAGTATTTGTGTGCTATTTGAATACACTCAAATGAGCCCTCGCAGTGTAGCTCAGAGATTCGGATTGGGATGCTGGCCGAAATGGAGAAAATTTCCACCCATTGACCTTCATCAATCACATATGGCAATAAGCTTGGCTGTCTTAAACAGAAATGTTCAAAGTGTTAGGATCCTACCATAAACTCAAAGACGCATAAAAAAGAAGTTACACTCTTAAAAATAAAGGTGCTTCACGGTGCCATAGAAGAACCTTTTTGTCTAAATGGTTCCATAAAGAACCTTTAACATCTGAAGAACCTTTCTGTTTCATAAAAGGTTCTTTGTGGTGAAAAAAGGTTCTTCAGATTATAAAAAGGTAAGAAAGAGATGGTTCTTTAAAGAACCTTTGACTGAACGGTTCTTTGTGGAACCAAAAATGGTTCTTCTATGGCATCGCTTGAAGAACATTTTGAAGCACCTTTATTTTTAAGAGTGTACCTGAGAACAAACTCATCTGGAATGTTAATGCAGAAGATCATGTTTGATATGAATACATTTCATTGCATAACTCATAATTGCTAAATGATGCTTTAGTTAGACCGAAACCATTGCGCACTTCAGATCCACCCAAACAAAACAGAGTAAAGACTCGAGGCTTTAGAGAGTCACAGCAGTGCTATTAGACGAGCAGTGGGCTCTAGATGAAGACAAGTGTGGTTTTCAGCTATTTGAATTGGAAATGCTGCTGTATGAGTGTGTGTGTGTTTGTGTGTGTTGCAGAACATCACGATCTAAAGACAAACAGAGCTCAAATGCTCAAGCATCAAAACATCAGCTTCACATCACTCCACTCCACTCAGCTGGAAACCACTGGAGATAAATAGTGCAAATAAATAATAACAAAGGTGACAACCTGAGCATTTGCAATCGGAGCAATGACATCATAGGAATATGATCTCCTCGTAATGATGGGATGGACCAACAGCGCAGGTGGAGGTCAGTCCAACATATATAAGATGGACCACAGTACAGAAAAACACTGAAGCTGGAGAAGATTCTCCAACAAGCAGCATCTCAACGGAACATCTGGTAAGATGCATTACAATTCAGTTCTTCAAGAAATGTCATGTTTTTCTGTTTAAGTTGTTCCCTGCTTGTCATTGTATAAAATAAAGCAATTTGTCTGTGGTGGCTGACTTTGGTGTTAATTTAAAATGATGGGTTTATTTAATTTTTAAAAAATTCTAAATAAAAAAATATATATATGTATTGTTATACATAAATGGTCATTTTGGATGAAAACATCTGCAACATTAAATGTACATTTTTTGTTTTGTTTTGTTTTTGTGTAATATACATGATTAAATTATCATTTTTTTATATATATATATATATATATATATATATATATATATAATACATAAATTCAAAGGAGGATATGATTTTCTTGATGTTAGTTTGGCATGATAACACAAACGTGTTTGCGCTTTAATTAGAATGTTTGAAAAATGAAACATTACATGCAAAAGTACTGCATCTGTCTTATTTCTTTACAGGAAAGCTAAACCCAAAGAGATCCCCACTGCTGTAAAGAAGATGTAAGTTTTACAAAATCATAAATATATATTGAAAAATTAAAAAAAATATATAGTCTACATGTGACAATCAGGCCTGAAGGTTCACAGTGTGAGTGTCCTCTGTGTTGTTACAGTGTGGAGATGATGATGGTGAAGGAGTGTCACACTGTCGTTTCCCCGAACTACTTTGCTGACTGTGTTTAATACGCACAGAGCTGCATTACTTACACTCACACACCACTCTGATGCTTTCCATGGCAACTGTCTTTGATTGAATGGTAATGAGGTCATTATGACGGTGGCGGGAGTTTAAACAAGACTCTGAATTGAGGGAGTTTGTGCATTAAGACACTTTAGTTTATTACTGGTATACTGTGAATGTTTAAACTTCTGTCTAAGCATATATCACTGTGTATAAACCATTGTGCTGCTTCTGAGGGCTTTTAAATACTGTCACTTTATCATAAAAACTAAATAAAAAAACAGCTCCAAGTTTTCTTTCTTCTCCTTATTATATTAAAGGTCCCATATTTTACACCTTTCTGGAGTTTTATTTTAGGTGTTGATGTCCTTAAGAATATATATTTGCGGTATAAGTACCAAAAACCATCTCAATCTATTTTTACAGCTCCTCTCTCAGGAGCTCTGCTGAGAACAGGTCGAGTCTGGCCTGTCTAATTAATATTCATGAGCCTCTCTTCTGATTGGCCTGTTGTTTTCTGAGTGACGCACGGTCAGGCCAACTACAGGTAACTAGGGTCAGCCGACGTAACAGCGCTAGCTGGAGGCAGCAAAACAAAGAAGAAACTGGAGGCGGCCCATTCAAAAAGTGTTGAACTAGTGAACTGAACTAGTTATTCTAAGTTTTAGTTTAGCCAGCTGTAGCAATCTGTATTCTATGTATTTTAGAAGCATACTTTCCCCATGCAATACTTTTGAACATAATTATGATGGAAAAATATAACTTTATTGGTTGCTGATATATTGATGTGGTGTGGAAACAGAAAATATAATGAGCAAATAAATGTTTTTATTATTTTATATCATGCATACAAACTACCAAATAATGATTAAATACTGTAAATAGATTATTTACAATTTGCAATATTTTTTTAAAGAGAGAATGGACAGAATAGTTTATGTAAAACTGCACATATTTTATTAAAAATATATTAAATAATTATCATATGGTAATTATATATTTTAATAAATATATTTTATTTTTGAATTTTAAATATTCATATTTATCTTACTACACATTGATTTGTTGTTGGAGATACAGATGAATGAGAGTCTTCAAATGTTCCTCAGTCTTCACTGTCTTCAGTACTGTGACCCGTCAGACTTATATATGTTTGAGTCGCCTCCACCTGCAGCTGCACCTTTGCTTTTGGATCATCCCATAATTAATGCTGAGATTAATATATGTTTCTAACCTGAAAAATGGTCTCTCCCAGGCTAGTTTTGGTTCCTCCCAAGGTTTCTTCATCAGCCACCCAAACCAAGTCTTTTTAGACATTAAATTCTGCAGTGCCGCTTTGGATCAGCATGTATTGCATGCAAATAACACATACAACTTACATTTTAATCTTTCCCAGTAAACCACCATCGTTCCTACATAAGCTTGCAAGTTGCATAAAACTTTGACACACTAATGTAAGCTGCAAATCATCTAGTGTGACAATGCAAAAGATCAAGTCTGATTTGGATTGTCTTATTTGGATAATTCATAATTACTAAATGATCCTTAAATCAGGTTGTCTGAACTAACTTTCTTGACTAAAACCATTACGAATTTCTAGAAACTGCTATTTAAATGTCTCTGCTTTCACTCTCCAGATATCAGAAATGAAGAGTGTAAACCCAGTGAAGATGTTGGCGGCGTTTGCTCTGGGTTTTCTGGTGTCCAGTGTGACTGAGGGACTGATTATCAGTAAATGTGAGCTGAAGGAGCAGCTGGAGGCGGCTCAGATTCAGATTATTCGGGCCATGGGAGACAAAATGACCGTGAACGATCTCAACGCTAGACATGAGTAACAGATGCCCTTCGCTTACCATATAGCCATGTTTATGTCACATGACGTGCAGATGAAAGGCCGATCACCCTCACACACTTTTTCCTTTGGTTCTGAGGCAGTTGGCCGGCTCTACAGGCTTCAACACCAGCTTTGTCAAAGACATCCCCGCCAAACCTAAAGAGCCCTTAAATAGCCACTCCATGAAACCGAACACAACGCGATGTCCCGTCAGGCACCTGTACGGTGTGTTTCAGCTCAGTGATCAGCTGGCCTGTGATTCCGGCATGAACCCATCTCTCAATGTCTGCGACACGAGCTGCACTGGTGAATTTGAGAAGAAGAAAAAAAGGCCACAATAATCATAACACTGAATTTCTGAATTTCTCACCATAATCCTATTGCTTTCAACTGAATAGGTTTTGCTTGTTTTCTCTTTTTTCAAAAGCTTTTACTGACTATGACGTCACAGATGACATTGCCTGCCTGAATATCATTATTAGCAGCAAGAAAGACTACAGACACTGCATTGCATACTGAATGATCTAACGTTAGATGTAATTTCATAGTTACTGGCTTTTTATATTTTCATTTTTTTTAAGTTTAATGTACATTCATAACACTATACTTTGGGTTGTATTACCCTGGCATTAAATTACTAGTGTTCTAGTGTTTCTAATGCAAGGGCTGACGGCAAATTTGAAGTCTTTCTCTCTTCTTTCCAGAATAATCAATCCTTGGATATTTTTCCCCCTCTTTTTTAAAGTCATATTTTGCTACTGAAGCCAACTGAAACGTACAAAATTTGGTGTAGTGTCCATTCAACAGTATAAGTTTACACAATTATGATGACTTACACTTACAGTATAAAACTGAAAAAGTGAAAATGGTTTCATTCATAATGTGATGTTTCCTTCACGGTAAACCTAGACCCAAAAACAACATCACTCTTCCACTCGTAACGCAAGTTGAAAACAATCAATTTATGACTGTTTATAACTTCATGCAAAAAGTGCCTGCACACGATTGCATCAAAAACAATGCAATTCATATTTTTCACATTCATATTTTACATTTACATTTATGCATTTTATCAGTTCATGGGTTTCGAACCCATGACCTTTGTGCAATACTCTAACTCTTATAATGTTGCTAATTATTTAAAGTTATTAATACTAATAAAATGTAATGAAATATGTTGTGCATTTTAGGTTAGGCACAAATTATGTTTCACCTTGCATATTTATTAATATACTTGTTTACTTCAAATATAACTGCATTACAGGCTTAAGTAATTAACTTAGGCCTGAATGTTCAAAAACTCTTTTGTGTGTTACAGGCTGAGCACTATTTTGGTGAAGGCGTGTCACTTTGTGGTTCCCTCTCTGGTTGCTGAGTGTCTGAGTGCAACACCAATGAGTGAAACAACACCGCCGCGTGGAACAACACTGTGATTTTACCCTCCTGACCTGCTGTAATACTGTAGATTTGAAGCAGTCAACTACAGAATCATATCGACTACCTAACTAACAATACCAGCAGATCAGCTGCATACAGTCACAACAGTCTGATGTTTCCACAGCAGCTGCCTTTGATTGAATGGTTCTGATGGTGGTGGGATCTGTGCGAGTTTAAAACATTTAAAGACTTTGAACAGGGGGCACTTGTGCATTAATAAACTTGATATTATTCCTGTGGTATTGTAGATGTTTGGTGGCATTTCACATTTCTGTCTGCAATTGTAATAAAGCAGTCTCTGTTCATTGAATCTCACTGGGCCGGTGTTGTGTGCATTCATAATACTTTACCTTATTATGAATAAAGTAACTCTTCCATTAGGACTCTACCTTCACTTGATTGTTTTAGTGACTGGAGAAAAAAAACACATGGAGGACAATCGACATTGTCAGCTGGCTCTCCAGGCTCACATTCTGTTGTTCTGTTGGATGCACATGAATTAATAAAAATGTTACTTTCCTTAGGGTAGTACCTGTAATATCAGGGCCTAATGTCCAATTTAACACATCCTCTGTGGCGAAGGAGAAACCATTGTTTGTTTCAGGCTGTGTGCATTGTCCTATTTGTTCAAGTTAGGGTTAGGGTTAGTTCAAGGGTCTATAAAAAGGACTGTTAAAAAATAAGTGTTCCAAATGTTCCTTTTGTTAGGGCAGTACATCACATTTTTAAGGCCTTAGGTCTGCTTTAACGCATACTCTAGTCTATGGTGGCAAAGAAACCACACCGCAAAATGGGCTGATGGTGCAATAGGTGCATTGCGCTAAGTTTAAAGGTTTCTCGTGCACACACGAAAGTTTGTTTATTTTTTATTTTTGCAAAGGTCCTTTTAGAATAAGCTATTTAATACGGTGCTAAGAATATGTGACCCTGGAGCACAAAACCAGTCTTAAGTCGCTGGGGTATATTTGTAGCAATAGCCAAAAATACATTGTATGGTTCAAAATTATTGATTTTTATGCCAAAATTCATTAGGATATTAAGTTTCCTACTGTAAATATATTAAAACTTAAATTTTGATTAGTAATATGCATTGCTAAGGACTTCATTTGGACAGCTTTAAAGGTGATTTTCTCAATATTTGGATTTCTTTGCACACTCAGATTCCAGATTTTCAAATAGTTGTATCTCGGCCAAATATTGTCCTATCCTAACAAACCATACACCAATGGAAAGCTTATTTATTCAGCTTTCAGATGATGCATAAATCTCAATTTCGAAAAAATTGACCCTTATGACTGGTTTTGTGGTCCAGGGTCACATATTGTGTGAAGAAACCCAAAATGCATTTAACCTGCATTTTTGCATAATGAAAAAGTGCACCTTGAATTCATTCAGTCATGTTTGACAATCACTGAAAAATCCCTAAACAGCTGCCATGAAAACACACTTTTTGTATGATAAATTTATTTTCATTAAATTCCTATTCCATTACAGAAAACTAAATAGGGGCAAAAGTCTGGAAATGCAAGACTCTGGAGGCAGTTTGGGTTCAAAAACAGACGGAACGCAACTAAATTAAATAGAATATGGGGTATGTTTTGTGCTAAAAGTGGCTTATATTGTGTTATTTATAGGTGTAATTATGTGGCTTAATTTGAAGCTGACAAGGACGACAAGACAACACCACTGAGGATGTTCACTACGGGCCAGTTTCAGTAGAGGAAGACGAACTATAACACGACAATCAGCTCTGCGCCTTCTGCTGGTCCAGTGAACCTGTGAGCTCTGCCTCTGCTTTTCTTGTCAAATGGGTGTTCTTTCACTTTGCCGTCTGTTTTAAATGTATACTCAGAAAGAAATGGGACATCTCAGGTAACATTTTTAGACGGCTACAGGCCACCAAATACAGACACTGTCCCTGGAAAATGGGAACGACTGGCCACTCAAATATCGCCTCATTTGTTCCTCTGAGGGGCTTATCTTTGTGTTGATGGCTTGAGTGAAATAAAAGAGTTTGAGGTTGTTGAATGAGGTTGCAGTATGTAGGTGATTTTAAGTCACTTTAGGTTCAGAATGAAATGCTGCAGTTTGGTTTCCGGGTGACACAGCAGGTTCTATAAACAGAGTAAACGAGAACACATCAAAAGAGTGTCTCAGGAGGTATCAGCATGTACAGGTTATGTGACATCTCTAGACTACAACAAGAAAGATCTCAACAAGATAAATCAAAAAATTATTTTAAAAAAATCAAACCGGTTTTCAAGTAGTCAAAGGGTTTCCAATTTCTTGTGAAGTGTTGAAGAGCAGTGGTTTTCAGTATCCTACACAAATATAGCTCATCCATTTTTAAAACTGCACAACATACAGCCAAAACGGCATTTTAGTGTCTTAATTGTAAAAAAAAGTGTGGTCCAGAATATTCGGTTCACATGCCTAAAAGTCTATTTAGTTATATTTAATGATTAAAATAAATTATTATTAATAATAATAATAACAATAATGTAATATTTAATAATAATTTTCACCTTTTAACTTCTTACTAAATTATAAATGCAAATGATCCAAATTAACATGGCTTTATCACTTACTTTTGGTTGTGTTCACACAGAAAAATCATTCTTTTGTAAAGTATTTTGTTTTGTTTTGATGGTAACACCCCGCATTCATTGTTTTGTCTTATTATCATTATTTTTTTTATTATTATTGTCTGGATTAGCTGAATAACTGTTCCAAGGCAACATGACGTCTTACGGTTACAAAATCCGTTCTGGTCCTGAATATAAAACGGTGTGTCAGGGATGGTTTTGATTGTGAATTGTATAACTTTCATAATCAGGTAATCAAAAAAGCACTGCATTGCATTGTTTTAAACTGGCTTGACAGACAAGTTGGGTCCACCCTGAAAACTGATCCTCCCAAAGAAAAAACAGTCAGGATTTAGTGATCTGGAGCAGCATGAAAAAGATGACATGAATAGTTGCTAACCAGCCAAACTTTGACCTCATGAATAAATAGTAAGATACACAATTTCATTTAATGAGAAACATTATATGTTTATATGTTTCACAAACACAAACTCCAACAGCAACATAGCATAACTAACACAGTTATCTCACCATGAAAATAACTGCAGTTATTGCACAGTAACTGTAGCCTTTTAGGTTTTGCAGTGAATCTGCTATGAATCTGCTACATTTTTTTAGGATATCAAGCCCTAAATTAAATTAAATTCAATACAAGATTCAATTAATTTAGCTATAAGCCAACTACAAACAGAAAATAGGGGTTTATAACTCCCCAAGGGTTAGGGAGGATGAGAAAGAAACCTTGGGAGGAACCAAAACTCAGCAGGGAGAGCCCATCTTCTTCCAGTTGACACATGTTTAAAACAAAAACATTGAGAAAATATCAGTAATGGTAGGATGAATCAAAAGCACAGGTGCAGCTGCAGGTGGAGGCGACTCAAACATATATAAGTCTGATGGATCACATACAGAAGACAGTGAAGTCTGAGGAAAATTTGAAGACTCTCATTCATCTGTACCTCCAACAACAGAACGTCTGGTGAGAGATTTATATATACTATCAATTATATTATTGCTAAATCAAATGTTTTTGTATTCAGCTTAATTGTGTTTTGTTGTTATTTTATGATTTATGCATTCGGTTCTAATGGACATTTTTAATGTTTGCAAGATCATATACCTGAAATAATGTTACCTTTTATTTCCTAATTTATCATATATTGATTTGTCAGCCTGAACTCATTAAAATAGTGATTGATTTATTTCAAGACATACACAAAGGAATTATGCATCAAAATGTCAAATATGCATCTCAAATGTAAAATGGTTAACCAAATAATATGTGTTTAACTTCCTGTGTTTAATCTCCAGATATCAGAGATGGAGAGCGTTCTTCCAGTGAAGATGTCGGTGTTGGCTCTGGTTCTGCTGGTGTTCAGTATGTGTGAGGCCCAACGGCCCCTCTTTCCACCTATTAGGCCGCATCCAAGACCTACAGTCAGGCCAGTTCCTATCTTCACCACAGCCTCCACAACAAAGCCAACTTCAAGACCCACCACAATAAGTCCGACCTACACCACAACCTCCGCCAAAACCTCTACTACAACCTCAACTTCCACCACAATCCCTACTACAACCTCCACAGAAACATCAACCTCAAGCCCCACCACAACCTCCACTAAAACCGCGACCTCAAGTCCCATTGCAAACTATTTAACCTCAAGATCCACCTTCTCCTCAACCACAAGACCCAGCACAATCTCCACCTCAAGCCCCCCCACCACCTCCACCACAAGACCCAGCACAACCTCCACCTCAACCCCGCCCACCACCTCCACCACAAGACCCAGCACAACCTCCACCTCAAGCTCTCCCACC
>NW_015505360.1:1390249-1404772 GCF_001515645.1 Sinocyclocheilus grahami | reverse complement strand
GCCCCCATAAGCCCCCCCACGAGCCTCTTCACAAGCCCCCCCACAAACCTCCTCACAAGCCCCCCCACAAACCTCCTCACAAACCCCCCCACAAACCCCACCCTATCTTCCACGATTAAGTTCCACCAAAGGCTCCAGAACAATCTTAACTTCAAGACCCATCTCAGTCTCCAACCTTGCCTCACCTGCTGGAGAATAAAATAAACCAATAGTAATTCATGAATGGTGAATGGGCTCATATCATATGCTGTATTTTATTTATATATTCCTCCTCCCCTCTTCTCTGACATAATTATATGGTATGTTGAAATCTTCTGATTGTATAGTAGTTTGTTTCATGTTTCATTCCATTTCAATAAACGCAAAGTAAAATTTAAGACATTTGCCTTTTTCTTTAAAACTCAAATATGTAACTTCACAAATTATAACAATACAGTGAAACACAAAATCACAAAATATGAGAGGGCAGTGGATCTCATTCAGTGCATTTGCATGTAAAAAATGTATGAAAATTCTCATTCAGAATTTATGATTCATAAATAATTTTACACTAAAACGTTTACAATAAAATAAATCCATGTATATGCAAGAACCACATACTCCTGATGACAAAGCACTTTGTTCAGCCACTTTGACATACAATACATATCATTAGAAATGGAACAAGTGACTCAACTACTAAACTATTTCTGAGTAATAATAA
This sequence comes from Sinocyclocheilus grahami, assembly GCF_001515645.1. NCBI lineage: Eukaryota > Metazoa > Chordata > Actinopteri > Cypriniformes > Cyprinidae > Sinocyclocheilus > Sinocyclocheilus grahami. Next base: position 1,404,069 of record NW_015505360.1, on the reverse strand, counting down.
ATTAAATAAATGCCATCACAAATGCAGCCTGAAGAGGTGTACGCACAATTCAGACAAATGAGAGGTCCAAACACAATCGCGTATGGCTGTATAAAAACTGAAAATGGCACATTTCCTTTACTCAAAGATCTTGCTGTGTATGCTCTTGTAACAGAGGCCGGCTGGTAGGTGCTGTGTAGGTAGACCTCACTCCCCTGATCTCAAGAGGTGCACTAGCGACTGACGCTAGGGGCTGAGGTCTTTAGCCACCTTGTTAGTGCATCTGCCTTCCATGCCAGAGACCAGGTTTTGAGTCCCGCTCGGAGCGGGTGTGTGTAGTAGGCTTACATTGGTGCCGTGACCCGGATGGGAGTGAGGTCTAGGGGGGTAGGTTTACCTGCACAGTACCTACACTGTGAAAAATGATTCTGAGTTTTAGTCAGGTGGACAAGTAAAATCATGTCCTGTCAACTTTCAGTGTCTCACTACGCAATAGGATGAGTTATAACAACCTCAACTTGAAGGGAAATGGAAAACTTTAAATAAAGTGCCAGAAACTCTATGTCATGATGACGTACTATTTTAACGAACTTGAGACGCGCCATCTGCCATTTTCTGAATGAGAAAAGATGAAGGAGCCCGTGTTTAAATGATTACAGATGGACTTTATGGACTGCAGATAATGGAATGGGTAAGTACCCTGATTTGTGATTTCTATAATGTTAATTTAGGCTTGTTTCGTTGGCGCTCACCGTCTGCGTTTTGATTTCAGGCAATCACATTTTGTGAACTAAGCCACACGCACTGCCAGGCAAATTCGTGTTTATTCCCTTTCAGACGTTCAGACTTGAAATAAACCAAATAGAATAATAAATTTGTTTTTATTTTTTAAGACAGGGGGAGGGGGAGAAAGGATGAAGGAAAGGAAGTCGTGGCCTAATGGTTAGAGAGTCGGACTCGTAACCCCAAGGTTGTGGGTTCGAGTCTCGTACCAGGAGGGATTGTAGGTGGGGGGAGTGAATGTACAGCACTCTCTCCCACCTTCAATACCACGACTGAGGTGTCCTTGAGCAAGGCACCGAACCCCCAACTGCTCCCCGGGTGCCGCAGCATAAATGGCTGCCCACTGCTCTGGGTGTGTGTTCACGGTGTGTGTGTTCACTGCTGTGTGTGTGCACTTTGGATGGTGCACACACATGCAGAGCACTAATTCTGAGTATGGGTCACCATACTTAGCCACATGTCACGTCACTTTAGGATAAATGAATAAAGAAAAACAAAGGATTGAACGAATAAAGCTGGTACTTTAACAATCCTATATTTTACAGACAACAAACCAAAGAATGAGGACAGCAGCATTGCTGGGCCTGCCGTGGTACATGCGAGAGACTCCTTCAAAATTCATGAAGATATGCGAGGTAAGCTGAAACATGTAAGGCAAAACAATGGAAAATTGAACATTAGATCTCTTAATTTGCAGGGGTCTGGGGACTGTATTTGTGTAATTGCTTTTAAGTAATAGTACCTTGTTTTGTTTACATTCTATAAAGCCCAGTGACCGTGAAGAGGATGTGATCAAGGCTCTGGTGATTGGAAGCCTAGTGGTTGAGGACCTCTCCCAGCGTTCTACAATGATGTTGCCCTTGTGATTGAGGAAGAAGTGGTAATGCATCATCTGAGTGATATACCTAATGCTTTTCTGAACCTGATGGGCCTGGTGTATGCATTAAACCTCGACTACCCAAAGGAATTCAAATTCACATTTGAAGTGATACAGCGTCTGTTTATTGGAGTCGGGTCAGACTCTTGCACCGCAAGTGGCTGCGATTAGACAGAAAACAAACAAACAAACAAAAAAAATGTCCCTTCTTGCTACCGTTTAATCGATGGACTGGTTTAAAGTGTAAGAGCATTGTTGTTTTATATCTCATTGTTTTAAGTGGAACATTGGTATTCTTGACATTTTTTGTTGTTACCTTGTACTGCTTCCTCTTTCATTGTCATGTTTCTACGATTGGGAATTGAAGACCGTTTTTGAACAGTGAAGTTTTTTAACACAGCATTGTGAATTCTTCATGTACATTTGTTCCTGCAATGAAAATATCTGATAATGACAAGGAGATTTATTTGTACTATTTTGGCACTAAGATGGCTCTGTGCATAGAGAAGTTTGCACATGTTTGTGTGAGCTGTGTATATGTGAAGATTTTTCTAGTGCAGTGTTTTTATATCTTTGCAAGAGAATTCTTTGTGTCTGTGTTTTTGGATGCAATGTATCCATTTAAAGTAAATGCTGAGTTTCAATTTTGCACTTGATTTCATAAAAAAATCTGGTTCCAGATAGATATCCAGAACTTCTTGTCAAAGCAATGAAGTCCAGTAAACTCAAATAGTTAAGTTATGATGTTGAGTAAAAATTACTATTTTATGTCAGTTAGACTTAGTTCATGGTTGTGAAAACATGAAATATTAAGTTCAACCAATATGTTTTTCAGTTGACTTAACTACAAATTTTAAATGCTCATTAATTGTTACAGTACGTTGGCTCAATTTACTGCAAGTTATTTCAACAACTACATATAAGTTGAGTGAACTTAACACCTAATGTTTGCTAAACTTAAGTCAATGCAAGAAGATGACTTGACAAAGTCAAGTTGTCAACAAATCATTTTTTTACAGTGTACCAGCTGTTACACACTCAGTTGGAAAGCCTGTGTGTGCAAGAAAAAGAGGTGCGCTGAGGTTGAACAGAAAGTTTGTTTTGAAATGGTTTGTCCATGTTCTACGCATTTTACGCACGTGCACGCAGCTACACTGTAAAAAATGATTTGTTGACACAACTTGACTTTATGAATTTTGAAGGAGTCTCTCGCATGTACCACGGCAGGCCCAGCAATGCTGCTGTCCTCATTCTTTGGTTTGTTGTCTGTAAAATATAGGGTAGTTAAAGTACCAGCTTTATTCGTTCAATCCTCTGTTTTTCTTTATTCGTTTATCCAACCATTTTTGTAAACCAAGACTGACATTTTTATGCTTTCATCATATAAAGAGATTGTATGATTCCAGAAGACTTGGAATATGACATACAAATCATATCGGTTTCTTTTTAGACACTTACTCTGAACACACTGATATGGTCACAAGTTAAATGCTTCTTCAGAGATAGGTCACTCCTAAATGTGCATACACAATCTTTATAGATGCATGGGAGTGGACAGTGACTTGCCTGATGGCAGTGTTTCAGCTTGTAGTGTGAGAACCTCATCGATACGGAGTTGTGCTTCCACTCTGCTTGTACACACATTCAAATAAAGTAATTTGTAATCATAACTTAAGTTAAATAATAATAATCATCACCATCATCGTCGTCTCGGAAAATTTTCTTACATTAGCGTACATTCTTACACCATATAAGGCTCTGATGTGCAAACAGATGTTTTACAAGTCTTATAGATATAAGTTGAACTAGCTAAGTCTTCATTAGCTTATATAGCATATAACTAATAACATTTGCATTTTCCAGTAACTTTAGGCGTACGTTTTATTTTTTTTATTAACTTACATTTCGCCAAATTCACAGTGTACAGGAGATCCGAGAACAGCGGCTGTAACAGTTCGGTAGAACACTCAAGCTGTTTGTATTCATCCGTTCTCTCAGCACAGCATGTCTCAATTCAGTGAACGTTTGGAGTTAATGGCATGACATATACTCCGAAATATTGGTTTATTTCAAGTCTGAACGTCTGAAAGTGAATAAACACGAATTTGCCTGGCAGTGCGTGTGGCTTAGTTCGCAAAATGTGATTGCCTGAAATCAAAACGCGGACGGTGAGCGCCAACGAAACAAGCCTAAATTAACATTATAGAAATCACAAATCAGGGTACTTATCCATTCCATTATCTGCAGTCCATAAAGTCCATCTGCAATCGTTTCAACGCGGGCTCCATCATCTTTTCTCGCATGATCAACAACTTCACGTGCAGAAAATGGCGGCTAGCACGACTCTCAAGTTCGTTAAAATAGTACGTCATCATGACGTAGAGTTTCTGGCACATGCGCATCACACAGAAAATTGATAGAACGTATGCTTTGTTGTTATATGAACATGTTATTTAAAGTTTTCCATTTCCCTTCAAGTTGAGGTTGTTATAACTCATCCTATTGTGTAGACACTTAAAGTTGACAGGACAGTATTTTACTTGTCCACCTGACTAAAACTCAGAATAATTTTTTACAGTGTAGGCACTGTGTGGACATGCTCCCTTATTAAAATCCATGTATTAGAATAGAATAATTTGTATTCATTAACATTAGAATGAGGGTATAAGAACGAATTTATGTGCTGACATTTTGCCTGAGCATATAAATAGGCCTACAGATCCCTCATTCACTAATAATTTTGTAATTATCAGTGGTCACAGTCTGTGCATAGTTTCATTTATCTGCTCATGGCCTAATGGTTGTGGCCTAATGGTTAGAGAGTTGGAATTGTAAGCCGAAGGTTGGGTCAGGGTGAAATGCAAAGGACAAATTTCGAGTATGGGACTCCATATTTGGCTACATGTCACATCACTTTTTTTCCACATTATACCTGCCTATATCATGGTAAGGTTTAATAATTTTTTCTATAATATGTGCACTAACTAGTTTTAGTACCAAACTTCCTGACCTAAAATGCATTGGCACGCTTTCCACCCTGCATGGTGACAAATGAACAATTTATTTTGATCCAGAACAGAGCAAAATGAATATGCTTGCATCATTGTTTAACAACAAAATGCTTTTCCTCCTAACATTTATTTTATTTTTATTGAACCTAAATTCAGAGGTCAGCATCACTGTAAAGTAGATGAACTGATCATGTGGTTGCCATCACTTCTGTGTCCGTGCATGTTCCCTACGTGACAAACTCAGTTCTCCACCCACCATTGTCTCGTGTACCAGTCAGTCTGTCCAGGTCTTTCTCGCAGTTGTCTAGAGGCGCCACATAACCTGCGCATGACATCCGATCCTGGCTGAGACAAAGTTGATTCTTCAGATGTGAATGCACAAGAGATGCACAAAACTTCATTGTGTTTTCTCTATTTATAGAACTTGAATCAGTGCAACACTGAAACCAAACCAAAACATTTCGTACAGAACAAAGTGCCTTAAAATTGCCTGCCTACACACTGACACAAAACCTTTCAAACTCTTATTTCACATAATCCCCTGACGTATAGACGGACCCTCTCCGGGGAACAGGTGGGTCTATATCTACACAGGCAGCTCATCCTCAGCTTGCAATCATTCCCTGTAGGAGAAACAGAGATTGTGAGAATTTGTCCAGACGTGAAGATGTTGGCAGTTGTGGTTGTGTTATTCCTGGCAGCCGGCGTGAGCGACAGCGTGATTTTGAGTAAATGCGAGCTGAAGCAGCAGCTTGAAAGTGTCATTACTCTGCCAATTCCCAATTCTGCAGACATGCTGGCACAGAGTGAGTCTCTATTTACATCCAGAGCTTTAGATAACAATCATTGCTTCTGTGAAGATTAATATAGTTAATACCGTTTAATTAGTTTCCAGGTGAGCATACAGTGATTTTTTTTTTGCCATTGATGTTTCCACAAAGAACTTTTAACATCCACGGAATCTTTCCATTCCTCAAAAGGTTCTTCGAATAGAATGGCTGTGATATTCTTCAAAAATGACTTTTCGGGTTGCATGGAATAATGAAAACTCTTTTTACAGTCGTGTGTCACGTCCAGCTGACCTCTGGCTTCAATACCAGTGCCATTAAGACGATCCCTGAGCCACAAGAGCGCAATGGTGGTCACGGTTCTCGCCGTGGTAGGTCCCCCAGAGGAAAAAATTCAGGCGACTCCTCCAGTTTGGAAAGTGACGAGGACAAAAGTGAGGTCTGGACTCTGTACGGCTTGTTCCAGCTTAGTGACCACGTGGTGTGCCGCTCTATTCAAAGTCGTACACTGAACCTCTGTAGGCTGACCTGCGACAGTGAGTATATGAAAGAGACAATGTACTGGTCGATACAGCAAAATAACCATAACAGGGTGATCAGGACCAGTTTGGGGTTCATTTGAAAGAATTAATACTTTAATTCAGCAAGGATGCATTAAAATGATCAAAAGTGACAGTAAAGACATTCATAATATTACAAACGGTTTCTATTCAAATAAATGCTGTTCTTTTTATTCATCAAAGAATCCTGAAAAAGAGTATGTTTCCACAAAAATATGAAGCAGCACAACTGTTTTCAACATTGATAATAATCAGAAATGTATCTTGAGCAGCAAATCAGAATGATTTCTGAAGGATCATGTGACACTGAAGACTGGAGTAATGATGCTGAAAATTCAGCTTTGACCACAGAAACAAATTACATTTTACAACATATTCAAATAGAAAACAGTTATTTTAATTTGTAATATTGCTTCAGAATATTACTGTTTTTACTGTATGTTTGATCAAATAAATGCAGCCTTGGTGAGCAGAAGGGACTTTTTTATATGCATAAATATTCTCTAAAATGAAACGAAATGTGATTGTTCACTTTTTCAGAGCTGATTGACGATGACACCAGTGATGACATCGCCTGTGTCCAGGCCCTTATAAATGCAGTGTGAGTAAATTGAATTTAATAGTACACACAAAAATCAGAAGATTATATTATCATATCAAGCTATTATCAAGTGTAGTATGATTTAACTGTGCTATAACATTACACAGTATTCCTGAAATGTGTTTGTAGATGTATTAATTAATTTTGCAGACTGTAGTTTTCATGTTTATTCCATGTATAAAATATATTAGTGAATATAAAGCAGATGAATGCAAGTGTCCTGATATTATGTTCATCTGACTATAACAGAACTGCGCCGATTCCTGACCGCAAAACTGCTAGACACATCCGTGAAATGTAAGTGAATGAAACAAGAACCAATTCAATACAGCAATTACTTGAAAACATGAATGAATTTACTGTGTTTGCATGATGCAAGTATATTAAAAATTGACACTGAGATCTCTAACTCAGCTACTGTCACTGCTTGACTAAACCAGATTTCTAAAAATGATACTTGATTGTTTGACAGGATCTCGCTGATCCACCAGCCACAGTGCATCGCCGTGAACGCCACTTCATACTTCGCCGACTGTTAAACACCCTGAATTCAAGACCTCTTGATTTGAGTCCTGACCTCTTGTAGCTCCTTCTGTGCATTTATATTCGTAGCTTTCTTGCAAGACAACAAAATCCCAGCACAAGTAGCTTGTGTTTTGTATACGAGTCATTAAAACCATTTTAAAAGCAGTGTTGTGCCCATGAGCTTCATTAATTCCGCTGTGCCTCTTCAGTCTGAAATAGATAACTGAGATGAACATTTCCATGTCCATTGTGCTACCAAAGACAACTCAAATCAAATGGAAAGGAGGTAAAAAATGTGTGGTGTGTAAGAGTTGGTGGTTGATACTGTAAAATGACTGAATGATGGTTCAGTAATTTGTCAGTAAGTGGTTAAGATACGTGAGTTAAGATATTTTATGCACCATTTTCTGTATTGAGTGGGCAGTATAATAAGTACATAAAACATCTACTAGATGGCGTGCTTGTTAACAAACGGATTGTGGCGCTGAAGTATGATTATTGATTATGTCTACTGGGACAAAACACAGGCTGTATGAAATTTTAGGCTATTTGTATTGACAAATCCAGCCTTAACGTTAATGATTGGATACATTTTACATTTTTATTTATTCCAATTTTCTTCTTTAGTTAGAAAACCAAATAGCGTTGACAAAATAACTACAGAAAAATACAGAAATTTCATGATAAAGCGGAATTCCTGATTTTTATCATGTTTTAAATGCATATTGTTATTTATGCTTATTTTAATTTACTTGCATAAAGCCTACATTTAACCTACATTAGGCCTAAGTAGCCTATTGTATGTGAATATGTTAAGTGACACTGACTGTATGAAGAAATATATGCAATGTGTAAACTGCAAAAAGCTCAGTGACACTTAGCGGTCTTTAATCTGGTCTTTATTAGAAACACTTCAGAAGACTACATGACTGATGATAATGCAAAACCTGTCAGGATTGTGCTTCATATTTAAATGCAAACGAGGACTGATGCAGTCTTGCAGATATAAAAAGTTGTAGTCTCTACTAATTGTGGTACAACACAATGTGCGCCTAACTAGGCAGTATTTCAAAGTAATACACATGGTGATTACTTAGCCTACTGTAAATACAAGCACGACGATTTACTCTAATGTCAACGTATAATACATTGTTTCAATTCAAAACTAATATCAAGATGTTTTATTTTGTGTATAGTTTATTTTATCTTGCATTATAAAAAACCCTGCAAAATTCAGTTCAGAATCAGTTGATGTCGTCAGGGCCGGGGCTAGTTGTCACACTTTTTACTCTTTAGTGAATATTTCTCACTTGAGGTTTATTTTAGAAAGTCAGGCACATACCTTAAAGTTTTTCCGCTGTTGTTTTAGTTTGTAGATTAGAGTCAAAGTCCCTTTAAGGCAAGGCATGTCACTCGGCGGCCATCTTTGAAATGCCTCTCGGGCATGCAAGTGCAGCTCCTATCTCTTTGAATGGGGAAACATCAAATTCTCCAAAACTGTTCGCCAAGCTTACGATTAAATTTCATATTTGAAATCACCGATTAAATCTGGCAGACAGTGCGTTTGCGCAGTCCTAAGCGCGCGTCCCAGAACACTGACTGTTTCTATAGCAACCGGGACTTTTAACGGCCGCTGCAGTGACGCGTTGACTTTACCGATTAGCAATTGGCTCATTTACTCAGAAGGCGGGGCTTCGTTAGATAGAGCGGCCATATTGACCGTTGCATTTTTCCCCCCATTCAAAACTATAGGAGTGACACGTCTTGGGTTTTCTATAGTCTTTGTTAGAATTCAACCAACAGACACAAGTTCTGGAGAAAATAAGTAGTTGTGTGATTGAGCAAACCGAGATAGCCCTTGTGTCATCTTCACTGTGTGACAACCAGCCCCGGTGTGTCTTTAGTGCTTCTCTCAGACAAACTCCCCGCTCGACTTGAGCTCGGGACACAGTTTGGCTTCGAGGTCCTCGATCTTGATGGACTCGACGTCTTTCCCGCTGCTGAGGCTGGCGGCGCGTGTGATCTTCGTCAGCCTGTCCTCGTAGGGCGGCGGGAGGTAAACCATGAGCAAAACCCCGTCAGACATGTCCGAGCTCGTGCTGTTCAGCCGCTCTGCATTCCCAGTGAGCGACGACAGAATCTCGGCGTTGCGCTCTGGGTCCTGCAGGTCCAGTGCGATGATGTTGGCAAGTCCGAGCTTGTTCTGCCGGAACCTCCGGTAAAGAAGGACAAACGCGGCACCGAACACGAGGAGCGTGACGAGCGGGAGAACGATGTACAGGATAAGCTCCGATTTCCCGTCGTTTTCGCTCGAAACCTCATTCCAGTGGTAACCCTATAGGGATGTAAAGGACATCATCGGTTACTTGAGCTCTTGAATGTGAACATTTGTATTTGAAAGCCTGTTGAGTCCTTCTTATCTGGTTTAAGCTGGTCTTCGAATGGTCGACACTGAACAAATGGTAGGATAACAGTTCAGCCTAACTAATTAGGATTAAATGGATTAGAAATAAGGTAAAAATTACTTTTTACAACTTATTTACCAACAAACTCTCATGGCAATTCATAACTATGTTGTTTTTGCAAATTGGTTATTGATTCGTTTGAATTTGTGCAATCTCATTTGTACGTATTCGTAAGATGTGCTTACTCTCCACTGACGGTTAGGTTGAGGAATGGACCTTGGTGGTTTTTTTTTTCAAAAAATGTATGCAAAATTGCCATCTTATAAAATAGTTATGTTTTCTGATGAGATCAGGTTGGTTTTACTGGACGGCCAGTGGGTTTCACAGCTGAAAAGTGCCCAAAAACCCTTTAAAACCAGATCAGACCAGGCTGGGAGTAAAACTACAGTAACCAACTGTTTTTAGTAGTTAGATAACATCTAAATGTATATATGATGATAATATGATGAAAGGGAAGATTGATCTTTTCGTAAATCTCATATAAGACACTTTTCCAAACCAAACTTTTTATCCTCTAATTCATGAGAAACTCATGTACTGGTGTACCAAGAAACCAAAAGAATGATTAAAACAACATTTTTAAGTTTTAAAAGAGCCATATCTAGATTACAGTGATAAGTGGTCTTGGAAAGAAGAAAGTTCTTTGCACAATTTCTGCGCAGACCTGGACGATGACATTACTGAATCAACAATGAACTGACTTGAACTAAACACTGTTTTCTATTGTCCTCTTGCATTATCATCACAAGTTTTTCCTGTTTAACACTGTAAAGCTGCTTTGACACAATCTGTATTGTATAAAGCGCTACATAAATAAAGGTGACTTGACTTGACTGAACCTATATGTATGCAACATATCCTTGGATGGATCCAGTATCTTCTCAAATGGCGTTATCCTGCAACTTCTTTCATTAAAGGTTTCTTTAACCTTCAAAAACACAAGTGCAACTTGCAATAAAGTAAAGCAGCCGTTCTTTAATAAATGCAGCTGTTTTCTAATCCAGAACCAGCGTGTCCACCCTGACTGGACTGCATCCCAAAATCTAGTGCTTCTCCAACCGTTTTACAAACACTAATCACATAATGCTGCTTTTCAGCTAGATTAGATATTTTGGTCCATTAAACCCCTTTGTTTATGCCAAACCACTGTGTCACCTCAAATGAACCCTTGTGGAGATCACAACTGGAACTTCAGATCATCAACGCTTCAAAATTTAACTCAAAACAAATGCCTGAGTTTGACTGCAACTTTAATATAGTTTGATTCCCACATGAAGTCAATGACTGAAGCCAAAACATCCTAAAAATAAAAGGCCCAGAATGGTTCTTCTACGACATGGCCACCTTTTTGGAACCTATATTTGTAATAGTGTAAGGAACTGTACTGGTCTAATCTTCTGTTCATTTCCATAACCTCATCTTGGATCATAATGACTTTCATCTTGATTGGGATTGATCACTAACCTGTAGTCGTTGTTCTGCAGTAGGCGGCGATGGGGACCCAGACACCCAGTCATCTCTTCCAGCAGGTCCAAACTTTATCCAGCTGCTGTCCAGCAATCGTCGCATTCTGCCGCTGACAGAAGAGCATCGGCTGATGAAGGATGAGAGAGACAGACCAGCATCCGTCTAAAGAGCGCAGCAGGATAACAGCTGCATCTTGCGTGTGTTAAGTACTGTCTCACATGCTCGCACATGCAGATCAGTGGAAATCAGGCCAGTGGTCAGCCAATGGCGCAAGGCGAAATTAGTCCCGAAAGGCAGTCATTTGGGGATTTGTGATGCACACAGCTGGCCTATATTTAATAAACAGCAGCAAGGGATAGAGAGGATGGAGCTGTCAATCAAACGAGTTTAAGTGCTGCTGCGGTTTGCGATGGGCAGGGATTTCTTTTGCATTCAAAGCGGCACGTGAACATCTAGGAATGCTTCAGTTCAGACAGCTGTTGCTTTATGATATACTTCTTTACTTTGGAGAAACTTAACCCACCCTGTAATCCTTTATAGTAGTCAGAAAAATCATTTTGTTGAGCCTTTAGACAAAATAATTTGCATCAGATTTGAAACATCAGGCATTTATGATTCATGTACTATTGTAGTGAGAATATTGAGCTCATGCTCAAGGAGGAAAAAGCACCTACATTTTATTCAGATGCCCACATTGAGCAAAAATATGCAATTTGGTGCATTTGGCTGATATTTAAATGGCCAAAATTCAGAAATTCTGGTAATGTAAAGATAATGTAATGTAATGTGAATCAATGAGATCTTTAAAACAATAACAGACTACTTATATTAAATGCATATAAATATCAGCTGTCTTGATTTATCTCCCAATTATATCATAATAAGATGATATTTAATTGCCCAGTTTTATGATTAAAGCTCTGTAGTTTCAAAACATATCATGGAATTCAATACAGTGATGATTGAGCGATGAACATATTTGACACTCACATTTTAACATGATTTTGTACGGATAATCAAGTAAACCAAAGTTGCTTTATTTTAGTAAGTGTTTCGTCTTATTACTAACAATATAAAAGCTATTCTTGCATTTACTTCATAAAAATCATTAAGGATTTCATGGCAAAAAGACACATGAACCACAAGCTGAAGGTGGATACACTTGCTAATACTTGACATATCATGGAATTCAATACAGTGATGATTGAGCGATGAACATATTTGACACTCACATTTTAACATGATTTTGTACGGATAATCAAGTAAACCAAAGTTGCTTTATTTTAGTAAGTGTTTCGTCTTATTACTAACAATATAAAAGCTATTCTTGCATTTACTTCATAAAAACATTAAGGATTTCATGGCAAAAAGACACATGAACCACAAGCTGAAGGTGGATACACTTGCTAATACTTTCTAAAAAAGTATAAACTATCAATCAGAAGACAGAAGACAGTAGTAGATTGTGTGCAACAGGTTTTACAGCAAAACTTTGATCATTTTGAGCCCTTAGAAATCTCTATATTAGATGTGATATAGTAGGCTTTAGGGTCAAAAGCAGAGGGCATTCAACAGAAACATGCAGATCTGCATTAGTCTGGTTAGTTGGAGATGTGAAATGATTGCCAGGGCATTTGAGCTGAGCTACAGTCAATCAGAGATAAAACTCTGCTCAAGCCAAAGCGACATCACGGCGGTAGTCTCATTAGGACTAAAGCTCATTACTGATATGCCGTGGATCACTGTCAGTACATTTGGTTTATTAATGTCTGAGGACCGGCTCCAAAACAACTAAATAAGCACTCATTCTGATTTCAAAATGTTCACATGAACACAAGCATTCAGTTTTTACTATTGGTGTTAAAATTTCAACATTTTACTGTGTACGGTCTCCTTTAACTTATAACTTATAAGCAACATTGTGATGTTAGAAAGCGAGAATGTGAAAATGTGCCAATTTTCTTATCTTAAGAAACTCGGTCTATACCTGATCTGACCATAAAAATTTGCTTTTGTTGGCGTTTCTACCAAATGAAGCACATACAATGAAAGTAAATGGATCTATAAGGGCTTAAATCATATGAAACCATATGAAAGAATATCTTGTGGATTTGCAACAATTTGTTTCATTTTTGGCTGAATTTTTCCTTTAAATGACAAAATAAGCACTAATGAATGAGAAATGATAAGCTGCTGCTTCGACAGATGAGATTCAGAAGTAGAACAATCCTAATATCTGGATTTATAGGGGACGGCCGGGATTGAACATTTCAGGTTTAGCAGCAGCCATGTTTTTAATTAGAGATATGGACATTTCTGTGTAATTTAGTCCAAATCTCTGATGCACACGTGAAGGTTTTTCCAAGGAATTTCTGACCATTGGTAATGAGAGTTTGCCAGACGTCCTGTGGACAAAGCAATCATGCAGAAAGGTTTATTGAATAGACGCTTTAATCACATGACCAGACATAACAACTACGAGGGCTGCTGACAGCACATTCATTTGAAAACACAGAAGATCTTCTTACACATGAACACAATATTGCTCCAAAATAAAAATAATTGGGAAAAACTGAACCCGAGTTAAAAATAATAATAAATAAATAAAAATGTCCACAAATGAATACTAAAAATAAAAATATTTATAATGATAATATTCAAAATATTATAAAAAAATACAAAATACAAAAAAATGATATATATATATATATATATATATATATATATATATATATATATATATAGAAAATATAAAAAAAAAAAG
>NW_015505360.1:1312469-1390138 GCF_001515645.1 Sinocyclocheilus grahami | reverse complement strand
AATCTAAAACTAAACTGAAACTAGAAAACGCTTCTTATATCTAAATAATATAATAAATTAATATAAATAATATATAAAATACCTAATATATAAAAATATGTTTTATATATTTCATTTTATAAAAAAAAATACTGCAAATCTAAAACTACACTGACTGAAAAACAATTGAAAATAAATGTTATATATTATATATATATCAAAAATAATTGATAAAATATATTGTAAATATAAAACTAAACTGCAACTAGAAATACACTGACAGAGTGCATTTAATTGAAATGACAGACATAAAAAATACATTGAAATATCAAAAGTATATACAGTGGGTACGGAAAGTATTCAGACCCCCTTAAATTTTTCACTCTTTGTTATATTGCAGTCATTTGCTAAAATCATTTAAGTTCATTTTTTTCCTCATTAATGTACACACAGCACACCATATTGACAGAAAAACACAGAATTGTTGACATTTTTGCAGATTTATTAAAAAAGAAAAACTGAAATATCACATGGTTTCTTTTTTAATAAATCTGCAAACATGTCAACAATTCTGTGTTTTTCTGTCAATATGGGGTGCTGTGTGTACATTAATGAGGAAAAAAAATGAACTTAAATGATTTTAGCAAATGGCTTCAATATAACAAAGAGTGAAAAATTTAAGGGGGTCTGAATACTTTCCGTACCCACTGTATATCAAAATAAGCCCAAACTGCAGCACCTTCAGCTCATGTGTTTCATGTGTCACCCATCTTCATATTAAATGCTAATCCTAACCCGACACGTTAGCCCTTCACACACACTTAATCACACACACATTGCATGAGGCTTTGCCAGGCTTTTTGCCGGACACAAAACGGGGTCACCGCTCTCTCCTCCCCAGACCAGCCCAGACCAGAGTCTGAATCTGAGGACATCTGGGTGTCATAAAAGTTATGAGAAGAGGACACTGATCATCTCTTAAGCTACATTCAGACAGGAAATGGCCCAATCTGGTAATAAAATGTTTCAGAGAATCTCATGCTGTCCGTGAGACGTTTTAATGTGACGGTCAGCATTTCACAATAGCCTAGGTTCTTTATTTCTTTTTTCAAATTTTTAATAAAGAGAGAATCTGTTGAGTGAGTTCAGGGACGCAGTTGTGCCCTGTTGTGTTTTTAAGCTGTAATATAAAGTCTTCATTTGTGTTTTCAGTCTCTCGACCTTATTGCTATAAGTACTGCATTCTGTTACGCAACCACTTTTACTGACGATTTGCACACACTGTCCTTAATTCTACAATAATATCTTTGTCTCTCCATGCAAATGATGCCTCAAGTTCATTTATCTGGATCTGTTTCGAGCTGTTTTCAGTTAAGACAAAAAAACAAACAAACAGAGAAAGAGATTTTATATATTTTTAAATATGTTATATATATATATATATATATATATATATATATATATTTCTGTTTTAAACATAACTGGATGGAGTAGTGACTATTGTGATCATTTTAATAGTTAAATAAGTATTAATTATATGCGTCTACTACAGTTAAAAAGTATTTGATCTGTATTGGAGGATATAAAATAATATCTCATTTGCTTAATTTCATGTCATTTTACTCTGTTAATTAAATTCTCAACAACATTAATGTGTGTATGTGTGTGTATGAGTATTTATGGGTAAATAGGAGCAAACCTTGTTTTATTTATTTACTTTTGCTTAAACTATATATAAAACCGTACCGTTCATCGTTGAGCACATGTACATCTCTGTGCCTGTATGGGTAAATAGGAGCAAACCTTGTTTTATTTATTTACTTTTGCTTAAACTATATATAAAACCGTACCCGTTCATCGTTGAGCACATGTACATCTCTGTGCCTGTGTGCTGCATGTTTGTAGACACAGAGGTCAGAGATGGCAGATCTGATGCCCTTATGTGTGTGTTTATGTGTGTGTGTGTGTGTGTGTGTGTGTTTGGGATTTAATCTAAGGCGTATGGAGTGAACCGCTGTAATTATACTCTCACATGTCAGTCAGAGTTGACTGAGCAGCACACAGGACAGTCCATGCCAACACGCCTCAGTATTCAGTATCTGTGTGTGTGTGTGTGTGTGAGTGTGAGTGTGAGTGTGAGTGTGAGTGTGAGTGTGAGTGTGTGCGTGTGAATGTGTGTGTGTGCGTGTGTGTGTGAGTGTGTGTGTGTGGTGCTTCTACAATGATTTTGCCATTTTTCAGAATGATTTTGATTCATTTGAGTGGTGCTTTACATGAGTGTACTGTATGCGAATGAAGTCGGACTTGTAGGCCTATATCAAACTTTATACAAAGAGACGGGCAATAATATAGTTACTAAATAAATCAGGCAGTTGAGATTTAGTATATATCACATTACGTGACTGTATTGTATGTGTGCTATATATCCAACTTTATATAAAGAGCTGGCTGATACATGATGATAGTTACATTTTGCTACAATACAAATAATAACACAGTTGAGATTTGCTATATAGTGTATTGCTTTAGGTGAGTGTATTGTATGTGCAGATAAAGTACTTTATATGCAACTTCTCATAAGCCCAGGTCGCTCCTGCAGTCATCCACCAAATGAAAATTATGAATCTGATCAATTATGATGAGTTTTGCATGAGCAAACACCACTCAAATTGTCTTCAGCAAATGTCATGTTGTTTTCATTGCCGTATTCATGTGGATTGTTTGAGGGACACATTGAGGTTCAGCTGGTGTCATGAAGGTGACACAAGAGCACACATTTGGGATGCTGGTTGCCTAGTTGTGAGGGATCTGGGATGATAATGGAGAGTTTCCCTCAGGCCAGACACTGTAATTAGTGCAGTGCGAGGCTATGTTGATTCATTCCGCCTGTTTGCACTCATTACTCCCAACAGCAGCACGTCCTGCAATGAAAAACAACGTTTATTCAGAACATTTGACACTCATTTTTATATCATATCATGATACAGCAACTGTGTGTGAATGCATATGATGAAGAGCATTAAGGGAGGGTGGAGACATTTGCCAGGGATTTGATGGTTTAGTGTTTAGTGTTTGTGTTTGTGTGCCCTTGACCCGTGTTTTGCTGGAGGTCAGACCAGCTGCTGAGCTCTCAACATATTGCAGCTATTTGAAGATCTGCAGTGGCTTTTCTGTGTAAAAGGGAATTATAGAAGTAAATAGGGCGGAGTATATGTGTGTGTGTTTTATCTATTAAAAAGAAAGAGGAATTGTGTTTTTTCAATGTAAGTGAGAACAAATAAAACCCTGCTCATTCATTGTCCTTATTTGAATTTTTTTTTTTTAAAACACTGGAGAGAGGACTCATATTTTAACTGGAAGCAATGGTTTGAAGTTATTATATCATATCATGATACAGCAACTGTGTGTGAATGCATATGATGAAGAGCATTAAGGGAGGGTGGAGACATTTGCCAGGGATTTGATGGTTTAGTGTTTAGTGTTTGTGTTTGTGTGCCCTTGACCCGTGTTTTGCTGGAGGTCAGACCAGCTGCTGAGCTCTCAACATATTGCAGCTATTTGAAGATCTGCAGTGGCTTTTCTGTGTAAAAGGGAATTATAGAAGTAAATAGGGAGGAGTATATGTGTGTGTGTTTTATCTATTAAAAAGAAAGAGGAATTGTGTTTTTTCAATGTAAGTGAGAACAAATAAAACCCTGCTCATTCATTGTCCTTATTTGAAATTTTTTTTTTAAAAACACTGGAGAGAGGACTCATATTTTAACTGGAAGCAATGGTTTGAAGTTAAAAATGTCTTGATGGATTTGTTTCTTAAACATGCAGTTTTCACTTCACACAACATTAACTGATGGACTGGAGCGATGTGGATTACTGTGATGTTTTTAATCAGCTGTTTGGACTCTCATTCTGACGGTACCCATTCACTGCAGAGGATCCATTGGTGTGCGAGTGATGCAATGCTACATTTCTCCAAAACAAACTCATCTACATCTTGGATGGGCTGAAGATGAATACATTTTCAGCAAATTTTCATTTTTAGACGAGCTATTCCTTTAATAATACTTTTGAAAAATCTGTTTAAAATCATGTGCTTTCACACGAGATGATGTATTCTATTGAAAGCGGGTGTATTTGCCTCAAACATTGCCTTTTAGAGACACAGTGGCGCAGAAATACACATGACGAACATGCAGCCACATGAGCGTCTCCTTGCGCCGGTGCACCTGCCACTTTGTTTTTCAGTGCTCACATTCACTCCACATCTGCTTCCACAAAGAACAGCAGCTGTAATGCTTTATGAGGCTTAACTCACCGCTGTCTGTTTCTTTGTGCTTGTGTTTATGTCTGTGTTTGTTTTATCGGCACCTCAGGGTTTAGTCTTAACACCTGACTGTTAACCTACTTTCCTTAGTAGCTGATTTGTGTTGTCATTGTTGTTGCACTCTTGATGTTTGACCTGTCTATAGCTACATGTGATGAAAACAACACTCTCCTATAGGTCGCTTCAGTCTGCAGGCAATGTTAAAGTAAACGTCACACAATAAGGAAGTAGGGTTATTGATACTTTTATTCAATAAGGATGCATTAAATTGATCAAAAGTGATAGTAAAGACATTTATAACATTACAAAAGATTTATATTTCAAATACATGCTGTTTTTGTACTTTCCATTCATCAAAGAATCATGGAAAAAAAATAATGGTTTCTATAAAAAATATATAGGAAATATTAAAGACATGTTTTCTTGAGCAGTAAATCAGTATATCAGAATGATTTCTGAAGATCATGTGACACTGAAGACTGGAGTAATGATGCTGAAAATACAGCTTTGATCTCATTTTAAAATATATTTGCATAGAAAACACATGTGTTAATTTGTAATCCAATTCAAAAACATTATAAATTCTTATTTTTTTATTGATAACACTGGGAAGTCCAAATCATTTTAGTGAAACAGCTCGTTTGGATGGTTGCCTCTTCTTTTGTGTTTTCTAGTTTTATTAGTTGTATTTAGTATAAATGCATCTGTTCAATTTAATGCCAACACTCTAAGTGAGATACTCATTGTCCCAAATAAATACTGCTAACCAAGTAAAAACATTCAACAACCACCCCCATATGCCCACAAAATCACCTTCAAGTGATTTTCTGCTCAGTTTTAGCCTGTTCTAGACAGATCCAGCTCTGATGTGTTATATAAGTGACGCAGAAAACTTCCAATCCAGAGTGAAGGGTCAGTCACAGATGGTGTGTGTGTGTGTGTGTTAGAGACAATGTAGTTTTTACCTTAAAAACAGTGGACGCCATATCAGCTGCTACAGCGACAGATGGTAAATGTTAGAATTTTTGCATATAAATAATTATTTTTTTTCTCCAATGTTGTTTTTACACTAGGCAAATATTATCTCATATTGTAGTAGCTGGTCAGCGGCAGGTGCAAGCACGGTCGTTATAGGCAACAAGGATTGATTTTACGATTCCTGGATGAAATCAAAAAGCATCAAAAAAGCTCTAAAAGCAGGGCGCTCTGGCTATCATTTCAGTAATGTTTTACATCCTGGCAATGCATTAATCATCAGTGTTGGGGGTAACGCGAGTTACGTTATGTTTAGTAACTTTTTTCAAGTAACTGGTAAAGTAACGCATTACTTTTTAATTTACAAGAGAATATCTGAGTTACTTTTTCAAATAATTAACGCAAGTTACTTTGTTTCCAATTTATTGATTGACAGCTCTCCTGTCCCCATGTTGAGAGAAATCAGATGTTACTGTAGTTCTAAAATAAATATGAATATGCACTAATCTCACTCACAAAAAAAACAAAACACAGATTTGGTATTCCTCAAAATGAATAAAAATAATGCAACTCAGAATATGACGCAAACCTGCAATAATTAAATGTTGAACAACACAAATATCCTTTATGCATTTAATCCCATTCTATTAACCAATGTCTTTGCTTCTGACCTTCGATGATCCAGTGCAACCGTACTAATAAGCACAAATTACTCTAGACAAACATTTGTGTGTCTTTTTTTATTGCTGAAGTGTGTTGAAATGTCTTCTTCTGCATTCTACTGTACGGACGTAAATTTACTTTCCCTTCAGCCTGAGGCTTATTCACTTCACTTTTGGTGTGAAAAGGCTTTTATATTTGCCAAAAATAGAACCTTTTTATTTTAAAAACAAACAAGCAAGCCCTGTCCAGATCTAAAAAGTAACGTAACACATTACTTTCCATTAAAAGCAACTAAGCAACGTAACTAGTTACTTTTTTAATGGAGTAATGCAATATTGTAATGCATTACTTTTAACAGTAACTTTCCCCAACACGGTTAATCATTGCATTTGTCTGTTTCAAAGATGTCAGGGGAAAAGCAAAAGAGCATTATTTCATTCTGGGTAGGCTACCAAAGGGTAAAAAAAAGGTTGTCAGATCAGAGGTGGAGATGACAGCAAGGGAGATAGTAGGGGAGAAAGTAGAGACCATAGAGGAGTCAGTGGATGAATCAGTGGACAAGACAGGGAAGAAGAAAGCATGGAGCAGCCACACACATACACACACACACACACACACACACACACAAACACACACACACACACACACACACACACACAAACACACACACAAACACAAACACACACACAAACACGCACACACACAAACACGCACACACACGCACACACACAAACACACACACAAAAACACATACACACAGCTTGGCATACATGCTCAGGGCAAGTTCTGCAATCCTACTGTGTGTGTACAGTATGTACATTGAGCACTGCTGATGAGTTGGCTCGTTTGGGGCCAAATTTCTTTTTTTTATTGACACATTTGTATTTTTGAAATACATAAAACAATTTATTTTATTTGGACGAATTTGTCTGCCTTTTACCAGATTTACCCAATTTCTGTCTGTGCAAGTCAATTATGAACAATATTGAACTGCGAGCAAAAACTTGAGAGAATTGCGTGGGGCCACTGCTGCAGATATTTGAGTGGCTCCTCCCCTGACAGATGCAATCCCACTCCAAAATTTTGATCAACATTGCGAGCCCTTGTATATCTGACACAGAATGCAACACACAGATATAACATCAGATGGTACTATAATATTGTAACTCGAGAGCTGAACTCTAATTCTATTGTATGTACATTAAATGAATGTTAATTAAAACCTTTCAAATTAAACGCAAGTGAGTGTAATGGTAAATAGCTGTAATGGTTTCAAATGCGTTTAAGCAAAGACTAGGCCTATAGAAATAAGTTCCGTGTAGTGAGCTGGACACGCGTCATTTCAAGTGAACCCCGTCAGAAACCTGTATTATCCCCCTCCGGAACGCGACCCCCAACAAACCCCCCGCCTTGCTTTGGGCTAGTTTTACTTTGTTGTGAAAACCTGGCAACCTGCTCATTTCCCCGAAGATCTCCAAGAGCGCCGCTTTCCTGGAACCCGCGCGCTGCCTCTGTCTCATATACGGATCTGAACGCAGAGTGCTTCACTACACTTGAGAACAGTACTTTCCACAGGAGTAACATTTTTTACTGGAAGAGTAAAACTTGCTGGCAATAATGCGGATACAGAGCTATATCAGTGTCACTGTCTTGATCCTGATCCACAAATCCGCCTCAGAGGGTAAGATGATTTTATTTTAAATGTATTTTAGTAGTAGGCTATAGAAGCAATACATTATTAATTAAATACATGTAAACATTTTAAATGTTTATTATTATTCACCAACAAACTTTATTTCTCTCTATATATAGCTCAAATTCTTAGGGAGAAACAGACCCATGGAATGTCACTAAATATTTCATAAATGTTGATAATAACTAAAGTTTATGTTCTAACTGTACTTCCGTGTGTTCAGGTCATTTGGATTTTCCTGAGGTTGAACTTTCTCCCAAAGACGGCAAACTTCACGTCCAGTTCAGCAACCCTCTTCAGCTGTACAGAAACTCACCGGCTCTGCGCGGCCTCAACGATAATCTGGAATACTGTATCGAAACAGAAGAAGTAACGTTCACTTTCCTGTCTGCTCGCAGTAATAGTTCAACCAAAAACAAAAAAACCTCACTTGAACAATCTTCAGCAGCTTTTTTCAGTATAGTTATAATAATTTATAGCTCAAGTCAAATCACCTTTATTTGTATAGCGCTTTATACAATACTGGTTGTGTCAAAGCAGCTTTACACAGTCAAACAGGAAAATAGTTTGTCAATAATGCCAGCTAAAGTCAGTTCATTGATGAGTCATTATCCAGTTCAGCTCTCTTCCAGTAGTGTCTGTGCAATCAGTCAAGCGTCTCGAATTAAGCAAGCCAAAGGCGACAGCGGCAAGGAACCAAAACTCCATCGGTGACAGAAATGGAGAAAAAACCTTGGGAGAAACCTATGGAGCTTATAATATGACAAAACTAACTGAATTTGTATTGTGTACATTTGAATTATTGACAAGTGTCATTTAACGAAACTGAATATTATGTGGCATTTAACATAGTTCTGAATTAGATTTTGTTTTACTTGAATATTAAACATTTGAAATGTAACATAACTGAATATTTTTATGGCAGACATGTCTTTTCAAACAGCACATTTTTTATTCTGAAAACTTAGACTTTCACATGCTGAGAATGCTAACCTAATAAACCATAAATGTTTAAGAATCACTTAGGCTACCTCTGGGCGATTCATGATCAGGTAGATCTTAAACCACACGCTCACGCCAGAAAACTACTAATTGGCCAAAATGCTTCGTTTGACTTTTCGGAGATCATCTCCTCTTCCCTGTGGATTACCTCTGACCTGCTTTCTGTACGATCTGAATTTCTGCATATTGAATTTTAGAATATTGAATTTGATTTCCTCTTCATCTTGAAAACGTGAAGCTGTATTTTTAAAAACTGGATATTTGCTGTCTAAGATTTCAGAACAAAGGAATTGCTGTTTGAAAATGCATTTCTATAAAACTCTGCCATAAAAACATTCAGTTGTGTTAAATTTCAAATGTTTAATATTCAAGTAAAAAAAAAAAATCTAATTCAGAACTATGTTAAATGCCACATAATATTCAGTTTTGTTAAATGAGACTTGTCAATAATTCAAATGTACTCAATACAAATTCAGTTAGTTTTGTCATATTATAAGCTCCATAGAAACCAGGCTCAGTCGGTGGGAGTTCTCTTCTGGGACAAAAAAAAATCAGGACAAAAAAGCAAAAGGAAGTAGCTGATTATTACTTTGTGTGAGGAACAGATTGAAATTTCAGTATTTACCTTCAAATCAAATCATTCCTGAAAATATTTATGTACACTAGCATTCAAATGATTTTGAAAGAAGTCTCTTCTGTTCACCAAGGCTGCATTCATTTGATCAGAAATACAGTAAAACAGTAATATTGTGAAATATTATTACAATTCCAAAAAAAACTCTTTTCTATGTGAATATATGTTAAACTGTAATTTATTGCTGTGCTCAAAGCTGTATTTTCAGCATCATTACTCCAGTCTTCAGTGTCACATGATCTTCAGAAATCATCCTAAAATGCAGGTTTGCCGCTGAGGAAACATTTCTGATTATCAGTGTTGAAAACAGCTGTGCTCTTTTTGTGGAAATCTTGATTTTCTCTCACTTTAGATCAGTTTATTGCGTCCTTGCTGAATAAAAGTATTCATTTATTTAACAAACAAATCTTATCAACCCCAAATCTTTGAACAGTAGTGTATATCTCAAGTCAAACGGAGTGCATTAATAATGACTAAATGCTCATTTTTCAATGAACTGTTCTTTTGAATAGTTGTAACTCTTGTTTTCTCTACAGGGGAGGAATGAAGCCTGTGAAAGCTGTGAGATGAAGCAAAATACATGCGAGACGTCCGTTGTGTTTTCTGAGCACAGAGGCGAATACTGCGTCAATCTGACTGGAAACATCGGACAGAGATTTTTCAAGCTGAGAAGCAGCTGTTTCACTGGAGACATAAGAAGCTGTAAGTGCGATTTCTACCAAACAGTCTACTGTGCTCTTCACAAGGCAGATAATAGTGAAAACAAATGACACATCACAATATATTCACAAAGAAAAGAGTTATTTGAAATTGTAATAAGATTTTATAATATTACTGTTTTTACAGTAGTTTTTATAATTAAAAATCATGTAAAAATTGTATTATGTACCACTAATACTTCACAATCTGTGAATGTATCACTTTTCTGGCATTATAGTGCAAACGAGAATTGTGTTACTTTACTGCACTTTGCTGTCTTTTTTTGAGAACAATGTTACAATGGAAAAAATCTTAATGATTTTAAAAACAGGCTTCATTTTAATTATACAAAGTATATTTCATTATTTATTTTCTGAAATTTGGTCCACATACTGTATGTCTTGACAGAGTTGGTCTTTTTTACAGTACTCTGAATGGGAATTATGAGCATTGTTTTGCTTAGCATAATAAGAAATGTAATATATAATGAATGAATGATGCATTTATTTAGCGCTTTATTTTGTATTGCTGTACACCCAAAGCGCTTAACAATCATATGAGGGGGGAATCTCCTCAAACACCACCAGTGTGCAGCATCCACCTGGATGGTGCGACGGCAGCCACAGGACAACTGTGCCAGTGCGCTCACCACACACCAGCTACAGGTGGAGAGGAGAGAGAGACAGAGCCAATTCAGTGGATGGGGGAGGCTATGATTGACAAGGGCCAGTGGAGGGAATTTGGCCAGGACACCGGGGATACACCCCTACTCTTTACGAGATGTGCCATGGGATTTTTAGTGACCACAGAGAGTCAGGACCTCGATTTAACGTCTCATCCGAAGGACGGTTCGTTTTGCAGTATAGTGTCCCCATCACTACACTGGGGCGTTAGGACCCACACAGACCACAGGGTGAGCACCCCCTTCTGGTCTCACTAACACCTCTTCCAGCAGAAACCTAGTTTTCCCAGGAAGTTTCCCATCCAGGTACTGACCAGACTCAACCCTGCTTAGCTCCAGCGAGCAACCGGTCTTGGGCTGCAGAGTGATATGGCTGTGGCCTAATACATGCGAGACGTCCGTTGTGTTTTCTGAGCACAGAGGCGAATACTGCGTCAATCTGACTGGAAACATCGGACAGAGATTTTTCAAGCTGAGAAGCAGCTGTTTCACTGGAGACATAAGAAGCTGTAAGTGCGATTTCTACCAAACAGTCTACTGTTCTCTTCACAAGGCAGATAATAGTGAAAACAGAGCATCCATGTGAATAGAGCTGAAATATAGACAAATACAGTAGTTTTTATTTACATATTTTTTTATTTTGTAGCTTCAATGACTTCACTACTATTTCAAAATGTAGCAACTAGTCATAATAAACTTTTGACTTTGCAAATTGCAAATTAGGATCAAATCATAGTTCACCTGAGACCTGCAGAATTACAAAACATAAATACTGAAAGCAAATTATATATTTTTTTACACATGAGACCAAACAGACACCATATGGGCTCATGCAAGCATGAATGCATGTTTGGGTGATACTTGTATGAAGAGCATTAAGGGAGGGTGGAGACATTTGCCAGGGATTTGATGGTTTAGTGTTTGTGTTTGTGTGCCCTTGACCCGTGTTTTGCTGGAGGTCAGACCAGCTGCTGAGCTCTCAACATATTGCAGCTATTTGAAGATCTGCAGTGGCTTTTCTGTGTAAAAGGGAATTATAGAAGTAAATAGGGAGGAGTATATGTGTGTGTGTTTTATTTATTAGAGAGTAAGAGGAATTATTTATTTTGTGTGTTTAAATGTAAGGAAGTAAAAATAAATAAAAACCCTGGTTATATTATTTTTGTCCTTATTTTTAAAAAATATTATGGAATGAGGACTTAATAATGTCAAAAATGTAAAAAAAAAAAAATGTTAAAAAAACAATTTCTTAATAATGGATTTTTTTCTTACAAACACACAGCTTTTCACTTCACACAACATTAACTGATGGACTGGAGCGGTGTGGATTACTGTGATGTTTTTATCAGCTGTTTGGACTCTCATTCTGACGGCACCCATTCACTGCAGAGGATCCATTGGTGTGCGAGTGATGCAATGCTACATTTCTCCAAATCTGTTCCTATCAACAAACAAACTCATCTACATCTTGGATGGGCTGAAGATGAATACATTTTCAGCACATTTTCATTTTTAGGCGAGCTATTCCTTTAATAATACTTTTGAAAAATCTGTTAAAAGCATGTGCCCTCACACGAGATATTGTGTTCTATTGAAAGCAGGTGTATTTGCCTCAAACATTGCCTTTTAGTGACACAGTGGTGCAGAAATACACATGATGAACATGCAGCCACATGAGCGTCTCCTTGCGCCGGTGCACCTGCCACTTTGTTTTTCAGTGCTCACATTCACTCCACATCTGCTTCCACAAAGAACGGCAGCTGTAATGCTTTATGAGGCTTAACTCACCGCTGTCTGTTTCTTTGTGCTTGTCTTTATGTCTGTGCTTGTTTTATCGGCACCTCAGGGTTTAGTCTTAACACCTGACTGTTAACCTACTTTCCTTAGTAGCTGATTTGTGTTGTCATTGTTGTTGCACTCTTGATGTTTGACCTGTCTATAGCTACATGTGATGAAAACAACACTCTCCTATAGGTCGCTTCAGTCTGCAGGCAATGTTAAAGTAAACTACAAGTAATGCTTTGTATGAGTTGGATTAGTGTTGTAGCATTTATTAAACTTCATTGTTTAACCCTGTTTCCAAAGTTATTGTAAGTTGAAAATGAAACCATATTTTTCTAGTCACACATTCTTGTCATTCGTAGTTTAACATAAACGATCCAAAACTTACATGCTACTGTTCCAATGTTTGGGGTCATTAAGACTTATTGTAGTTGTTGTTTGTTTTTAGTTTTTTTCCCCAATAAATTAATATTCAGCAAGGATGCATTCAATTGATCAAAAGTGACAGTAAGTTTTCTGCTCAGTTTTAGCCTATTCCAGACAGATCCTGATGTGTTTTTTTAATACAAAAAAAGCGTAAATAAGAGAAGAACTGCACGGTCCCTAAGTCGAGCTGATGACACATTCAGTAGCCTAATTAAATAATACTGTAATTATATTTATGTGCATTTACATTTTTAATGTCCATTTTAGATGACATATCAGTGTTATTTGCGTTTAAAGATAATGTTTTATTATTTTATTCTGAAAACAGCCACAAAAACAACACGGTCCCTTAAAGTCGTGAAAAAAAGAGAAAATCAGCACAGTCCCTAAATTGAGCCACAACGCTACAAACGCAGAAGCGTCGCGTTTTTAAGGTGGAACGGATAGCGTCAATAAGAAGCTGGATTCAGCCTCGTTACTTACTTAACCTGCTGTCCACATGATAAGGAAAAATGCTAGGAGCTAAGGATAAAATTCAACACCTCCTATATAACTGCATGTTACTAATGAAGAAAAACAGACTGGATGTGTGCAGGACATACTACAATATGACAGCTTTTATAGGATGCATTGAGGAGGAGCTCAAACTACACTCAAGGGTCAAGTGATGCTGACATACATAGTTATGGTCTATGATATTGGCACAGATTCTGTGTAATAATCAATTATTTGTGACTGTATATAGTTCTCAATTTGGAAAAGACGTTTAGTTCCCACTTTAAGTGAACCTTAGTTCCCAAGACGTCTACAAGATTTATTAAAATGATGATAAAAGACTAGAAAATATGAGTCATAAACACATGACAGTATGACTGAAAGGTTAAAGTGTTTAAAAAATAAATACACAAATAAAACATTCTGTGAAACTTAAAAAAATAATAATTTGGCACCTGATTTTGTTTCTTATAGTAGGCTAGCCTACGATTTCTTTCTTTTTTGGTCTGGAGCCCTGCATGTAATGTGTGAGCCATAACATCAGATGGCACTATAATATTGAAAACCGAGAGCTGAAATCTATACTAGCTACATTAAATGAAGGTAAAACCTTCAATTATTCTGATTCATAACTGTAATTGTTTCAGATGAGTTTAAATCAAGCCTCAACAAGTGAAAAATTCCGTGTAGGATATGTTCAGATTCGTTCTCTGCATGACCAAGTCTTATCAGTGGGAGATGTCCAAGACATCTTGTATGAAATTCTTTTATGTATGTATAAAGTGAATAAGATAGGAATTAAGATATGTTTCCTGTGGGTTCCAGCACACGTGGGAGTGGATGGAAATGAGGTTGCGGATCATTTAGCAAAACAGGCTCTGAAATGATCACATATAGAAATTATTATACCACTAAGCAAAGAAGAAGTTAAGGCTAAACTTAGAACAGCGATAAGAATGAGATGGCAAGAAGTTTGGAATACGGAGGAGAGAGGAAGACATCTTTTGTTTTCAGAATTGTGATTTGCTTTGCACTTCTCGGCCACCGTATGATCATATTCAAACTCAAGTTGGGGTTGAAAGAGTTAAATTTGGTAGTAGAAGAGAAGATACAATTATTACCAGACTTAGCATTGGCCATACTGCTTTAAATTCTTCTCTATATAAAATGAATAAGCATGAGTCTGGGAACTGTAGTCTGTGTGGATTACCAGAAACAGTAGAGCATGCACTATTACGCTGTTCTGCTTATGAGCATTTCTGTTGGAAGAATTAAAAGAAATAGGGATGGAAAATATTAAACTTAAAACTTTGTTGAATAATGGCTTGAATCATTATAAAATATATAATAATGCTTTAATGACATTCATAAAAAAAGTAGATCTGTTTAACAGGATTTAGAAGGATTAAATTTTTTATTTAAATGTTTTCTATTATTATTATATAATGTTTTTATTTTTTTTTATTCAGTTCTTCCTATTCCATCAATAGTCCACACTCCAGCCCAGTAGGTGGCGGGAATGCACCTATCGTTTGTTTGCCAACCGCCATAAAACTCCAAAAGAAGAAGAAGAAGTAAACACCTGTGTCTCACCTGAGGCCGTGCGCGAGACACGTAATTTCCCTGGAACCCGCGCGCTGCCTCTGTCTCATATACGGATCTGAACGCAGAGTGCTTCACTACACTTGAGAACAGTACTTTCCACAGGAGTAACATTTTTTACTGGAAGATATAATATGTGAATACTGGATTGAAACTCGCTGGCAATAATGCGGATACAGAGCTATATCAGTGTCACTGTCTTGATCCTGATCCACAAATCCGCCTCAGAGGGTAAGATGATTTTATTTTATTTTACATTTATTTTAGTAGTATAATAGAAATATATTATTAATTGAATATATTAAAAATAATAATAATTTATTAAATGTTTATTATTATTCAACAACAAACTTTATTTTTATTTATAATTTTTGTATTAATTTGGAAAGCTCAAATTCTTAGGGAAAAACAGACCCCATGGAATGTCACTAAATATTTCATAAATGTTGATAATAACTAAAGTTTATGTTGGGCCCAATGGTTGGCACATGTCTTAAGTCTTAAAGTCTGGCTTTTAAAAAAATCATTTTGTAATCTATAGTGTTATCGATCTTTTTATTATTACTATCGTTACTATTTACCCCGCTGCTAACATGTCTCATGGATTATTTAATTAGTGTTTTATTAATTGTCTGGAATGCTTTTTTTATAGTGTTATACAATTTAGGTGTTTGCTATTATTTTATATTAACTCAAAATTGCATCTGATGTGCTTTTATGTATACACTCTAAAAATGCTGGGTTAAATTCAACCCAGTGCTGGGTAAAATAGGGACAAACCCAGCAATTGGGTTGTTTTGACCCAGCGGTTAGGTTACTACCCAGAAGGTTGGGGTAAACATTTAATCCAACCGCTGGGTCAAAACAACCCAATTGCTGGGTTTGTCCCTATTTTACCCAGCACTGGGTTGAATTTAACCCAGCATTTTTTTTAGAGCGTATGCTTACTGTTTTCCAGCAGGCTTGCATCTTATCTATTTAGGGTTGTGTGGCTTTGTGTGCTTGCATGGCTAATTGTGGAATTGATTTTGCGTTTTTGTGCTGATGTTTTGTTGTTGTTTTTTCTTTTGTTATTTTAAAGTTTTTTTTTAAGCATCTAGCTGGCTAACACTGGCACATTTACAGAAATGCTGATTAATGTGTGTTAAAATAAAGTAAAATAAAAAGTGGGATGGCACAGTATTAAAAGGCTTTCGTTTTCATAGCATTTAGCGTAGGTTTATGTCTTTGTGTGGTCCAAAGGCCTGGTTGCAGGTCCCAGTTTTTATTACACTGACATCTGAGATTAATCCTGAATGTAGGTGTGCCAAAACTCATCGAGAGGGACGCAAACCCATCCCTTTACTATCAGTCCTGCTAGTCACAGTTTAACATTTGACGCGTTCCTGTCATTCGTAGTTTAACGTGTGCTTCACTACAGAGCTCTGTGATCGTCTGGTCTGGACATACGATCATGACAGTCGTGTACTGTACTCTACATATTAACTAAATCCAAAAGGCAGGTCAATGTTCAAGCATATTACAGCCGCATTAAAAGGCTGCATGCAATGCGACAGCTCGGTCCTGCAAGTCGAACATTTTTTCTTTGAATGTTGTAATACGATCCATCTCATTACAACATTATGCTTGGGGTGGGAAGCTTGTAGGGTTGAAGTTCTCAGAAGCTCTTAAGGAAGTTGGAGTCTATTGGTGTCTGGTTTGCTCTTTCTTGTGAAATGAAGATTTAGACTGGCTGAGACAGCAGTGATTGACACCACAGATTCTGTTTTACACTGCAATTTCCAAGAATATAATGCCAGTGACAAGAGAAAGGGGCGGATTTCTGTGTTTTTGTGTTCTCGTCACATGTCTTCTCAGCAATTGTACAGCAGTTATGGTTAATGGTCAATAGTCAAAACTGGGAAAACAAGTCTGAGAGCTTCATTACACACACACACACACAAAACACTGTAAAAATAGCCCATGTGACAAGTGACTAATGACTTATGAAGCTAATCAAATCACTCATGAAAATTTTTATGCTCATTGTTGTTTAAAAATTTGGGGACGGTAAGACATTTTTTTCATGTAGAGGTGTCACCAAGGCTGCATTATGGTGGCCGAGAAGTGCAAAGCAAATCACAATTCTGAAAACAAAATAACAAATTATAAATGCAAATGCAAGTCTAAAAAACAAAATAACAATTCAGAAAGCACAACAACAATTCAGAAAACATTATAACAAGTCAGAAAACACAATGACAAATCAGAAAACAAAATAGCAAGTCAGAAAACACAACGACAAATCAGACAAACCGGAAAAGGAAGGTATAGTTTGAGACAGCACCATTGGTTTGGGATTACTCACCGCTGACTGGACGAGATATGTCAATCAAAAAATACGGGCTGTCTATTTCCATTTAGTTAAAAGTGGCTGTAAAACATTAGCTCCAGTGGTGCAGATGGATAAGCACTTGACGTTGGCTTTTTGATGCGATCGACCCGGGTTCGATCCCACCTTTTGCCAAACTTTTTTTTCTCCCTTTTCAAATCTCGTATCACATCGTAAAGGCATTTATTTTCAATAAAAATTAAGGAAATAATCAAAAAGTTGAAAATAAACTATCGGGTAGGGTTAGGGTAGGTGTAGGGAGGGCTTTATTGTACCAATAAGGTGGCATCCATTTAATAATTAACATTATAATTTACACTCAATACGTTATTATTGCATACTGTTTTATAATGTACTACAATACTGAAGTGCAGATAATTGCCACTATTTGCAACAAGTAGTATACTTGATAGTAGAAATCCTGCTATTTTAACATAGTGTAAATAGGTATTTGCACTTAGTGTAAATAGCATATTGCTAAAAAATACTGTTATTTTCACTTAGTGTAAATATAATTTCTTGCTAATACGAGATTTGAAAAGGGAGGGAAAAAAGCTTGGCAAAAGGTGGGATTGCACCTGTGTCGATCGTGTCAAAAAGCCAAAGCCAAGCGCTTATCCATCTGCGCCACTGGAGCTGATGATTTACAGCCACTTTTAACTAAATGTAAATAGACCCCCCGTATAAGTTGATTGACAGAAAGGGCAATTCATACAATACATTTAAACTGAGCTACTTTAATACAATCTCCGAACTTTCTACATAATTTACACTCAATACGTTATTATTGTATACTGTTTTATAATGTACTACAATACTGAAGTGCAGATAATTGCCACTATTTGCAACAAGTAGTATACTTGATAGTAGAAATCCTGCTATTTTAACATAGTGTAAATAGGTATTTGCACTTAGTGTAAATAGCATATTGCTAAAAAATACTGTTATTTTCACTTAGTGTAAATATAATTTCTTGCTAATACGAGATTTGAAAAGGGAGGAAAAAAAGCTTGGCAAAAGGTGGGATTGCACCTGTGTCGATCGTGTCAAAAAGCCAATGCCAAGCGCTTATCCATCTGCACCACTGGAGCTGATGATTTACAGCCACTTTTAACTAAATGTAAATAGACACCCCGTATAAGTTGATTGACAGATGTCTCATCCAGTTAGCGGTGAGTAATCCCAAACCAATGGCGCTGTCTCAAACTATACCTACCTCTTCCGGTTTGTCTGATTTGTCGTTGTGTTTTCTGACTTGTTATAATATTTTCTGAATTGTTGTTGTGCTTTCTGAATTGTTATTGTTATTTATTGTTTTTTAGACTTGCATTTGCATTTGTAATTTGTTATTTTGTTTTCAGAATTGTGATCTGCTTTGCACTTCTCGGCCACCGTACTGCATTTATGTGATCAAAAATACAGTAAAAATAGTAATATTGTGTAAATATTATTACAGTTTAAAATAACTGTTTTCTATTTGAATGTAATTTAAAATGTAGCATCATTACTCCAACATTTAGTATAAAAGTCCATTTCCGCCACTGAATAAAAAATAAAACAAGGTAACTGCAACTTTTTATCTCACAATTCTGACTTTTTTTCTTAGAATTATGTGATAGAAACTCGCAATTGTGAGAAAAAAGTCAGAATTGTGAGATAAAAAATCACAATTACCTTGTTTTATCCAGTTCAGAATTCAGAAATCATTCTAATGCTGATTTGAGTACATTTCTTCTTATTATTGTTATCATCAATGTTATCATCAATGTTAAAGCAGTTGTGCTGCTTAATAATTTTTTGTGGATATTGTGATACATTTTTATTTATTTATTTTTTGCATTCAGTTTTTTACATTCAGACTTTGTTCTTATAAAAGAGCCTCCAATCTGACAACCTCAGACGTAAAACAAGTTAAGAGTGAGAAGAAGAATAAGAGTCAGGAGAATCAAACGACTGCCACACATTACAATGCTAAATACTCCTAAATATGTCGCATAACAGCAGTAAAATAGCTTTTGAATGTCGACTTTATAGGGGTGTAAAACACATCTGAAGACAACAGTAGTGCAAAGTCCAAAATACAAGATATAAAGTTGACATCAGACAGAAACTGGCCGGAGTCGATGGTAATAGCAGTGTGCGTGACAGGATAAATGGCATCTGTTAATATACGTCAAGTGTGAGGGTGTGTGTGCGTGGGAGAGTAGAGCCAGCGGGAAGGGAAAGGAAGATGGTTTTGATATGTGTTGTGTTTACCATGAGAAGAGAGAGCACTGGGAAGGGTCAGCAGGGGACATAGACCCTGTAAAGCTTGTTCATACCATCTCAACAAGCATTGGAAATCAGTGTATGTTTTCAGGCCAGTCTGAACCAATTCAACAGGAACTACTGTAATTGTGGCTGTTTAGATTAAAAAAATATATATTATAGTTATCATACATGAAGTAAATTAAGCCTGTTTTAAGACCATTAAGGTTTTTACTTATTGCAAATAATTTATTGCAATTTATTGTTAGGAAATTATTAAGAAATTAATACTTTTATTCAGCAAGGACACATTGAATTGATCAAAAGGGACAGTAGAGATAGTGTTGCAAAAGATTTCAAATAAATGCTGTTCTTTGGACTTTCTATTCATCTGAGTATGCTGAAAAAAATTAAGCTGCACAACTGTTATCAAAAAAAAAAAATCTTGAGCAGCAAATCAGCATATTAGATGATTTCTGAAGATCATGTGACACTAAAAACTGGAGTAATGATGCTGAAAATTTGAGCACAGGAATACATTAAATTATAAAATATATTCAATCAGAAAAGTTATTTTAAATTGTAATAATATTTTAGATATTTTACTGTATTTTTGATCAAATAAATACAGCCTTGATGAGCAGAAACATTTCACAAACATTTAAAATATTACTGACTACAAACTTTTTAACTACATTGTATATTCAGTAAATAAATCAATTGTATACTTAATATGCCTCTTACTAAATAATTGTACATCACAGTTTTTGAATCTATCATTTTTCAGGCATTACAGTGCACATAAGAATTGTGTTACTTTACTGCACTACTGTCAGTGAAATGTGTTTAACTGTCTTCTTTTGAGAACAATGTTATAATACAAACAATCTTAATGGTTTTAAAAACAGCCTTCATTTTGATTATACAAAATATATTTCATTATTTTCTGAAATTTGGTCCACATATGTCTTGACAGATTTGGTCTTTTTGCAGTACTCTGAATGGGAATTATGAGCATTGTTTTGCTTAGCATAATAAGAAATGTAATATACATGGAGATGATGTGGCCAGACTAATGCAAACAGAGAGGAAAGAGCATGTGATTGATCAAACACTAATATGATTAGGTCTCTCTTTTAGCTGTGAGTCGCCCGTCTCCTCCTGCTAGCGTGTCGATTCAGTGTGACAGCTACGGAGTTGAAGTTCGATGGGAATATCCTGATCTCAATCAGGACGTCCAATTCCAGGTGAAGGTGATGCACGACTTCAATCAAAGGTAAATCATCTGAATTAAAGAAACCTCATCTTTCCCAGCTAATAAGAGCCTTTTATAGTCTCTAAATGGTCTCTAAATTTGTGCTTGATTGAATGATTTTGTCTGCCATTATTATTTATTTTTGTTCCAGGAACTCTAATGTTACACAAAATCTTACACGAAGTCTGCGTTTAAACATATCCAGTATGCTGTTTTATCCAGCATATAACCGCTACATTGTTAATGTGACGGCCGTGCGAGGAGGAGAGGAGTCAGAGCCGACACTATCAGATATCTTCAGCTATAATAAATATGCTACCGCCAAAATTAAGTGTATGTTTAGTGTTTTTAGTGGAAATATCATCTATCATAGCAAATACCAGCAGTATAATCTAACTGTACTTCCGGGTGTTCAGGTCATTTGGATTTTCCTGAGGTTGAACTTTCTCCCAAAGACGGCAAACTTCACGTCCAGTTCAGCAACCCTCTTCAGCTGTACAGAAACTCACCGGCTCTGCGCGGCCTCAACGATAATCTGGAATACTGTATCGAAACAGAAGAAGTAACGTTCACTTTCCTGTCTGCTCGCAGTAATAGTTCAACCAAAAACAAAAAAACCTCACTTGAACAATCTTCAGCAGCTTTTTTCAGTATTATAACAATTTATAGCTCCAATAAGGACAAAAAAGCACCAAGAAAGTAGCTGATGATTACATTTCTGATTATCAGTGTTGAAAACAGCTGTGCTCTTTTTGTGGAAATCTTGATTTTCTCTCACTTTAACCCAAAAGTTGGGTTAGTCCATATTTGACCCAAAGTTGGGTTGAAACAGCCTGGCATTTTTAGAGTGTAATAGTGGAAACGCAGCATCCATGTGAACAGAGCTGGAAATATAGACAAATACAAGAGTTTTTATATATGTAATTTTCTTATTATTTCATAGTTTCAGTGACTTCACTACTATTTCAAAATGTAGCAACTAGTCATAATAGACTATTAGTACACTCTAAAAAATGCTGGGTTTAATATAACCCAGTGCTGGGTAAAATAGGGACAAACCCAGCAATTGGGCTGTTTTGACCCAGCGGTTGTGTTAAATGTTTAACCCAACCTTCTGGGTAGAAACCCAACCGCTGGGTCAAAACAACCCAATTGCTGGGTTTGTCCCTATTTTACCCAGCACTGGGTTGAATTTAACCCAGCATTTTTTAGAGTGTAGATGCATCCAAACTTTTGACTTCAAAACTAATTAGATTGCAAATTAGCACATTTACCTGAGCCCTGCCATTACAATACATAAATACTGAAGGCAAATTATATATTTTTTTTTACACATGAGACAAAACAGACACCATATGGGCTCAATGCTGTGAACCTGAAACCAAAACCCAGAGATATCATATTTAATGATATGCCAAACTGTAAATCATAAATATATGCACAAGCTCGTATGATGAAATTCACTGACGTTTTTTGTTCTTCCATCCAGATCCTCCGGTCACCATGTATGTGTATCCATTGCTGGGAGTCCTTTTAACGCTGCTGTTCATAACTGGCATCATTATGCTGCTAGTGACAAAGTGCAACTCAGAAATGAAGGAGAGAGTTCTCCCTATGTTCCAGTATTTTTCTGTAAGTTGCTGTTTGACCTGTTCTCACTATTTTTGTGTACCCTTTTCAGTAAAGTATTCTGACATAAATTTAACTGAATGCAACAATTTGTGTAAGAATGACATTTCAAACAATTTACACAAAATCAATTCCTTTTTTTACTACAATCAGCCTCCATCTGTGTATTTACATCACTGCTGCACAATCCGACTTAAGCAAGACACATTAAAATGATCATAATGTAGTTACGAAATGAATAGCATTACAGTGGCACAATCATTTTTAGTTTGCTCAAACTTTCCAGTTTTGGACACATCAATTAAACAAATCATGGCAGATACAATGAAAGCACTATAAAGTGCTAGTGAAGCAGTCAAAATATAGATGTAATTGTGAATGTTTTCAATTTGTCTGATTGGTGTACTGTCCATTTAATACCCCCATGTCCATAAAAAAAACCTGTGTTATTTACTAAAACTATTAACATTTGCTTTTGGTAATTTAAGCTGAAATAAAATAAAATATTTGCTAAAAATTTTAAACTTATTTGAACTAAAAATGTTGCCTTGGAAGCACACTGAAATTAAAAAAACATAAAAGATGAGGTATTATAATTACTAAAACTAAAACTGCAATAAAAATAAATTAACTAAATAACATAAAAATATTAGATGAAAAGAATAAATTAGAAATGTTGTTTTAGAAACAAACCGAAACAAAATACAAATTAATTGTAAGTAGTAAGTACTAAAATGACTAAAACTGAAATAAATAATAAAGCTGAATAGAAATACAAAAAAATACAAAACCGATGATTGTGCACAAGTGGATTGTCTAATGTTGTTTGGTCCAGTGTTCTTCCAAATATCTTCTTTTGTGAAGAAAGTCATGCATTTTTGGGTAAACCACGCTGTGATTGGTCAGATCTGTCCTGATGTGTTTGGTGTGAGTGTGTTACCCAGCAGCATTCCTGCACTGGGATGGGTGACTGTAACCTGTCTCTTTCTGGTTTGGTAGGATTTCAGTAAAACACACGAGGACGAGTGCAGAACTCTGAAAGTGGAGCCAGAGCCTATCAGCGTTGTGAAGATCGAACCAGCCGAGGACAATAAAGAACAAGCCCCGTTACTAAAGATGAGCGATGAGGAACGGCCCTCCGATACCAAAGATCTGGGAAGTGGTGACTCGGAAGTTAAAAGCCCCTACGGGTTTAATGACCTTGTTGATAGTGAGCAGAGCAACCCGTCGGGTTTTTACGACTGCCCACATGGTGACTCGGAAGTTAAAAGCCCCTACGGGCCTAATGACCTTGTTGAAAGTGAGCAGAGCAACCAGTCGGGTTTTTACGACTGCCCACATGCTCCCAGACAACAGGAGATGAGTCCCGGAGATATGGTAGAGAGTTACGCAGCCTCACTGTTTTCAGAGGTACAGAAGTGAAGGAAAGTACCATAAAGACAGCAAAATCCCCGTACCTGTGGCCAGGATGTGTTTTGGGAACATGATGTGGGATGGGACTGATGGTACAAATACAAGCCCTCGCATGACATCATGAAATGGAATTCGCCCAGGTTTTCCGGTTTGTGGCACAATGGGAAAACGTGTTTGGCATTTGTCTTCATCACGGCACTCCTTTTATTTGAACCGAAACTCCTCATACACTAATTCAGGGTTTTTTCTTTTATTCTTATTATTTTGAGCATTTTTTTTGTTCGTTACTACTTATATTTTACTACATACTGTAGTATTATCTTCTATTCGGACAGAGTCTTATCCTGTGGCCTTAGAACAAAGTTTTACAATATCTTTTACAAGTGCTGCTCAGGTCATGTGACTCAATCCATTGTATTAATGCGGTGTTCTCGCCCGCCTCATCGGATTTGGAAATGGATCCTTGCATGGCTTTGTTGAGTTGATTACAGAAAAACACTTTATTATTACAATAATTACCCTCTATATTTATCTACCCTCTGTATCTGAGCTCTCGCTTTGTGGTTTATTATTTTAAGTCGTTTGGGACGCGGTAACACGGCCCTCTCACAATATATTGCTTTACAGATGTATCACTCTTGCCGCTCAGAAATGTTTACGCAATCATGCTGCATGTCTCATAACATGTCATTCTGCGCTTACACTCACTGATCTATATATAACTGAACCAAGCCAGGGACGGCTAAACGAACGCACTAGTCAAACGAACCGGGCTTTGGGGGTCAAATGCACTCGGGCACGGTTAAGATTGCCTAGTGTGAATAGTAGTACACCTTTATTCTCCCGCATCACACACACACACACACACACACGAGTCTCTACCGTCCCATCAAGTGTTGTCCCGCACCGCACTCAGCTGCGTTGGGTCCCGCGATAGTGCAGGTCTCAATGGTGCCTGTTATAGTGTTATGATCGAGGCTCTGGACTATATAACAAACTATAAAATATTTTCTATAAAAACGTTATTGCCATGGTTTTATATTTAGTTTGATTACATTCATATTATAAGTTGAGATTCACAAGAATTATTTTAACTGCTACTATGTAAAAGGAATACTGCTGTAAAAAAACACCTTATTTGTTTAGTGTTTGCAAACCAAATGTTATTGCACTTTTGTTCATATAGCAATACTTTTAAATGAAAAAAATGTACAATACATTACTTTTGAATGCATTATTGAATTTTGTGCACAATCATGCGATTTAAAAAAAATATTCGTTGCCCAGCACTAGTAAATATGCACCAGGTATCGCGAGCTATAATAAAATGTCACATCAAACATTAATGTACACTTCTGTTCAAAACGTTTATGGTCAGTATGATTCTTTTTAAAGAAATGGCAAGGACGCATTAATCAAAAGTGACGGTAAAGACATTATAATGTTACTAAAATAAATGCTGTTCTTTTGAACTTTCTATTCATTAAAAATACAGTATCATGGTTTCTACAAAAATATTGATGATTGAACATTGATAATCAAATGTTTCTTGAGTATCAAATCAGCATAATATACTGATTTCTGAAGGATCATGTGACACTGAAGACTGGAGTTATGATGCTGAAAATTTAGCTTTGATCTCAGGAATACATTATGATACTATATATTCACATAGAAAACAGTTCTTTTGAATTGCAATAATATTTTACATTTTTTAATTTATTTTTTATCAAATAAATGTAGCCTTGGTGAGCAGAAGAGACAAAAAAAACGTCACTGATCCGAAATCTTTGAAACACACACTATTTTTTTATATATATATATATATATATATATATATATATATATATATATATATATATATATATATATGAGACACGGAGACACAAACCACATCTGAAATTTGGTTCACATGCAAAAAGGATGTGGATTTGAATTGGAAATTTAACTTGCAGTGAATCTGATCTCTCCCTTTCCTTCTTTATCTGTATAATGAAATGACTGAACAGTTTATTATATGAAACATGTGAGGCAGGTTTCTTCACCTTTGGAGGGTCCTGGATCTGTTTGGGCCGGTTGTAGAGGTTGGAGTATGTACCTGAGAGAGAAAGATGAACATGATCATAATAAGAATAACCAGGATGGCCTCAAAACATTATTATTTTGCTTTTTTTTGCCATTTTTACTTGGTTTTCAAAACATACTGCAGTCCTTTTAATGTGTAGAAATACATACAATAATGTGATACATACACACACACACACACATATATATATATTAGGGATGCACCGATATGAAAATTTTGGCCGATACCGATAACCGATTATTCTTTATTTTTGAAAGCCGATAACCGATATGTTGGCCGATAAA
Source organism: Sinocyclocheilus grahami (assembly GCF_001515645.1). Lineage (NCBI taxonomy): Eukaryota > Metazoa > Chordata > Actinopteri > Cypriniformes > Cyprinidae > Sinocyclocheilus > Sinocyclocheilus grahami. Next base: position 1,363,900 of record NW_015505360.1, on the reverse strand, counting down.
TCTATATCCAAATTGTTATATACTTTTTGAGAGCCTGATTACAAAAAAGGTCTCATCATTAAAAGCCACATCCCAAACACTTCAACATAAGCAGCCTAGTTTGAACGGTGTACGTTTTAAAAATATGTTTACATTACCAAATTTAGTCATAAAAAAAGTCTTACAAATAAATAAAATAATGCATAAATAATGCAAACAAGTCACTGGACATCATTACACGTGTAAAGAATCAAAATGAATGCGCCACAGATCAATAAAACAGAATAGCCTCTGCACGGACAATAATTAAATGATTTTAATTACTAAACCATATTGTTGATGAAAATAATAAGAGAAAAATACAAGTGGTTGTTGTTATTAATAATATATCAATGATTTTGAAAAAGTAACAAATTAATACCACTGTTTTAAATAGCAGCCATTGAGCTGCAGCTCAAGCTGAAGCTGAAGAGCTGAATGAACACGGTAAACTGAAGCGTTTTGCTGGCAGCTTATTTAACTCAAGGAAATGCATCCTGAGATTAATATTAATACAACATAAACATAATATTACAACTTATATATGTACAAAATGACGCAGTTATTGCATGCTATAGTCAGAATGTGTGATCCTGTTGTGGATGCGCTCTTCCCATAACAACGCGCTGAAACACAGCAACTAAACCCAAAGAATGCACAACGTTTTATTATAATAATGTTCTCATTAGAATGTTATATACACGACATTCCCAATCATAGTTATTAATGTTGTGCACTGCTGTTTGAGCTGCGTGCGCTGAGCTAAAGACGATCACCGGTAAACTGAAGCGCTCTTTTAACTTAACCAAACGCATTCTATATGAGATAAATCAGATATACATCAAATAAACACAATATTACAACGTACAATTGCACAAAAGGCTGCAAACGAACAGCGCGCATCTGAAGTGTCTCTGAAGGAAATAATGCATTATTTATCAGCTTTAAGATATCGGCCAAATTTTCTTATCAGGCCGATACCGATAACAGAAAAAATGAGCATTTATCGGCCGATACCGATATGGTGGCCGATATATCGTGCATCCCTAATATATATATACATATATATATATATATATACACATATACATACATACATATACACACACACAAGTTTGGGATCAGGACGATTTTTAATGTTTTTTAAAGTCTAATGTCTCTTCCGCTCATCAAGGCTGCATTTATTTGATCAAAAATACTGAAAAAAAGTAATATTGTGAAATATTATTACAATTTTAAATAACAGTGTTCTATTTTAATGCACTTTAAAATATAATCTATTTCAGTGATCCAAAGCTGAATTTTCAGCATCATTACTCCAGTCTTCAGTGTCACATGATCCTTCAGAAATCAATCTAATATGCTGATTTATTATCAATATATTGTTTCATATTGTGTATATATTTATATAACATTATTATATATTATATTTCTATCTGAACGGAAATTTAAGGGGGTCTGAATACTTTCCGTACCCACTGTATATACAGTACATTTACATTTTAAATAACTGTTTTCTATTTGAATGTTTTGAACTGTAATTTATTCCTGTAATTAAAGCTGAATTTTCAGCACGGATTCAGACTCACTGATGATGGTCTCACAGTCCCAGTTCTCTGTAGGAGGCTCAATGACCATCGTCTCAATCTCCACCTCTTCATCCTCTTCCTCTCTCACAGAGGGCAGCTCTGCAGAACCCAGCTGATCTGGTCTCTGACACCTACACACACAAAAATGATGAGCTCTTCATTGTTCTTGTCATGGAAAATGGACCAAAACAATGACGAAATCAGAGACGTGTACACATTTTTGTTCCCTAATAACACCTACTTTTGATTTGAAAGAGCAAGTAACAAAACCTGATTCACAGCTGTGATGTAAACTAAAAGCTGATGGCTATTAATAAGAACTTCCTCAATTTCATGCTTGCATTTGAAATGTCAACACAAAAGATTTAAGCCCTGTGCTAAAATCCTTTACCTAATTTGGTGTTTCCGGTTAGGCTTTTAAAAAATAGCTTGTAAATCTCTTGCTATGCTATAGTACCACCAAAGCTTGGATCCAATCTTTCAGTCAACTTGTTTTCTTTCAATTAGCACAGGTTTTGTATTTAGTTTTTAAATGGATTGATTGTAGGCCTCATTGATCTGCGCTTATGCACCTGCTTTTAAGTGAAAAAAGCATTTTTTTGTGTGGATCATTTTAGCAAAACGGTGCATAAGGCACGTAAGCTCATATAAATGAGGCCTACGATCTATAAATTCTTGAGTAATTTAAAGACCGAACCCAATATTTGGTGATAATGTAGCCAAACAAGTAATTTCCAGGCCGGTCATTTTTGACCAGCAAGTGTAATAAGGTGGGGAAGAAATCCCCAAAAAAAGTGCAAATTATCTTTCAGTGCCATGTTCCACAGAAAAAGAAAGTCATACAGTATTTCATTTCTGTGTGGACTATTCTTTTAAAGGTGCAGTATACATTTTATAAATTATATCATTAGTGTCACATGTTTAGAATATATGGTCAGATATGGAGATCTAACGGCTGCATGGAGGAGCTGCTGCTGAATGGCCTTACAGGGACGTTGCCGTCCTCTTCCTCCATGTCCTCTTCCTCCTCTGCAGGTTGTGGTCGTGCGTCTCTGCGTAAGCGAGGAGCAGAGACCAGCTCTGCTGGCTGGGGCGCCTCTCTCAGGTGCTGCAGGTAATTGTAGTCGTCATCAAAAAACACTCCGAACTTGCGCTGTTCCTGTTTCCTCTTCTCCACCTCCACCTGCAGGAACAAACGGCAACTTTAGTGACACAGTCAGGGGGGTGATATTTGAATGTCATGACTGCGTAACACTCCAGAACCGGTTCGGTGTGTTTGTTTTACCTTGACAGCGGGCAGAAGGACATGCTGAGGTGCAGTCTCGTCTGCTGCCAGCGGATCTTTCTGACTTCTGTGCACCAGGTGGAAGGACACTGCGTTCTCCTTACTGATGAAGGCTTTCTTCTTTCTGTGAGGCTGGAGACGGACAGATCACAAATATAATCCAGCCCACACACATATCAGTCATATTCTGCTTTAGCAGGATCACTTGAGTCGCTTTGGGTTCATTTGATTTCATAAATAAACACATTCAATATTATAATAAGTCTGCTTGCAGTCTTATTAAAACCACGTAACACAAATAGATTTGTGATCAAAACTGAAGCAGCATAAACCTTAACTGAAACAAGTCTGTTTTAGAACAGTATAGAACAATAGACACTGCATTTCGTGTTCAAATGACAAAGTTATTTAATAACTAACAGAGTAACATGTGATATACACACTTACTGGATTCACTAGCCTGACAGCTAAATATGTAAACAAAAGAAACGTTACTCACCATTCTTACAAGCTAATGTATTATCCGAGCGTTTGTATTTCAGGTATGAAGTGACTTTAATAGTATCAATGTTATGAAACGCAAACAACGAGGAATCAAATCAAAGCAATCCTTCTGTCAGCTCGAAACACATGGACAACAGCGGCCATTTTTTGAGGCAATACCATCTGGATTGACTGAAGGAGGAACGATAGTCCTGCCTTAAAGACCTGTTATAAACAACAAGTTATCATTTATATATATATATAATGCTATTTATTTATCTGATTTTAAATTATATACTGAAGCTGGTGGATAAATGACAGTGCTAAGAGACACGACCGTTATAGTTCAGGAACCCCCCCCCGATCGCTTTTGGTTTAGTCTAAACGAGGGACGTAACGTACTGATGATGACGTCGGACGCTACGCGACAGCTTCTGCATTTCTGAGGAACGTAGTGCCTTTTGAGGCACCTTTACTGTATATAATGTAATTTATATTACCCTTGGCCCCGTATGTTTGTTGTTTTTTTGTTTTGTGATTTTGTATATTTTTGTATACTTCTTGCGAATCCTAATAAAATAAAAAATAAAATAAAAATTCTGAGAAACGTATTAAATGGTTAACTTTTACATTGGGTTTTTACCTTTTAATTTAGTAATTTTTCCTATATGTTTGAGTGTTCTTATTGTTGCTGTTGTAGTGCCTGTTGTTTTGAACATTTCAATATTTTTGTAATATTTCTTATGGCTTTAGAATCTTTATTTGTTAGTTTCCATGTAAAATTGTACCCCTTTATATTTCTATGTACACTGATAGGAATCCCCTTGATTGGCATGTTTGCTGAAAATGTTTAATTTCATTAACCAGGAATACATTGTCCATGTCCATTTGTTTCTTCTTCTTCTTTCTGGTGTTGATTCACTGACAGAAATGCTTGGACCTTGTTTAATATTAACAAAATAATTTTTATTAAACATTTCAGTTATTGGATGCTCTATCACAGCTCCGCGATAACACTAGCCAAAGCAAATCATTGTCATTTTTATTTATTTATTTATATTCCTGACTTTGTTCATTTCTGCATGCACCTTCCAAGATGAAAACCTAGCGGTCTAGCAGCTCTGTGAATAACACAACATCTTGCAATTATTACAAATTCTTGCAACATCCATAAAGGGTGAATATGCCTCAAAAAACATGAAAAATAACAGTAAAAGTGCCATCAAGAACACAACACTGGAGAAGTTGTTCACAAAATAATCGTAGTAAAACTTTCAGGTAAATCAGTAGTCAGTAGCAATGGGAAAGACCCCACAAACAAACAAACAAAAGTGTGTGTAAAGAGCTGTTCAGCAAAACAGTGAAAATCCACAGTGGCACAGCTGACTCCATCCATCACATCGTTCCTGCTGGGTTTAGTTGAATCCTCAGATGTTCATGGACAACATCAAGAACTGTGAAGAAATGAAGATTTCTTTGTAACTTATAAAAAGTAGTAACACTACTTACTAAAATATATATATGAGAGCGGCCATGAATTCATGGTGTACTCGCTCATTATATAAATTTAGCAAATTTTGAACACAGAAAAAGTTACATAGTTCTGCTTTAAATAAGGAAACTAACTAAGAACTACCACAAGGATGTGAGTTTACGTTTTTGACAAATTGGGCAACTGTTGTAGTTCATGCATTGCAACTCTATTGCAAAACATAAATAAATACTGTTATGCTTTTACTTTTTCTTTTATATTTACTAATTTAAAAAAAAGTTTTACCTGCATCATGTTCAGACTGATCACTCCTTGCTTTTGACTATCTAAGGCCTGGAAAACTCCTGTAACATATGTCAAAATCTAGATTTAAATGCCAAGTTTTATTTACACTCCACATGTTTTGCAACATACTGAATATTATTAATAAATCACATAAAAACACTGCAGGCCAACACAGAAAAAAATCCAGCATTAGATATAGTAGAGATAAGTCTAAGACTATTAGTTAATGCATCGTCATAACGTACGGAACATGTTCTCCAGACGCACGATGCACGTCAGGTAGTCATCAAAATCAATGTCAAAATTTTCATCTGCAAACCGCAGACCCAGCAACTGCAAAAGCTTATTGTTCAACTGCATGCCTGAACGAAGAAAACACAAACGAGGTCAGATAAAATACTGCTTTCTAAATGATTCTGTTTCAATTGCACTGTAATAGTTCATCATGGGACTGTCCCGTGTGTTTACCTGCAGCATTAAGAGCACTGCGGAGCTCGTAGGATGACATGCGTCCAGAACGATCCGTATCGTAAGACAGGAACAGCATCTACAGCAGCACACGACACAACGTCACTGTTTTCATTCCCGAGAAATATGCTGATATTCTGGAAGATGGTAATTAATGACAAGCTAACGAGTAAAAGTATGATTCTGTAACTTACGATCCATTTCTTCAGCTTATCCCAGAAGACTTTGAACTCCTCGAATTCCAGCATTCCGGTGTTATCCACCTGCACTCGGTTCAGGAAAACTCAGCAGCAATGGCTCAAAATAATATTCACATATCAAAGAGAGTGTTCGGTTCTGTAATCAAACTTGAGGCAGAAGTGGGTTAGTTTAGACTAATAACACATGCACAGCCATTGAGAGGATACATCCATCAGGTTGATGATGCTGTGGCAGGTATTGAGGGTCAACCCATCAAACTTCACCTCTTTCCCTGCAGAGAGACAGTTGCATGACATGTTGGCTTTTTATTGTATTACTGGTTTTGGATGGTTAAAATGCTTGAAAATGGTGACAGACTCACTTCTGCTCAGAACATTGTTCAGCACGTGCTGCAGTTCTCGGGCGCTGATGGCTTTATCCTACATAGAGACATGGGGAATAGTGTAAAACATACACTCTAAAAAATGCTGACAAAGGGACAAACCCAGCTATTGGGTTGTTTTGACCCAGCGGTTGGGTTGTTTTGAACCAGCGGTTGGGTTGTTTTGTGATGTTTTTATCAGCTGTTTGGACTCTCATTCTGACGGCACCCATTCACTTTCAGTGAGACACTGATGCAATGCTACATTTCTCCAAATCTAATGAAGAAACAAACTCATCTCGGATGAACTAAAGGTGAAAAAATGCTCAGCGAATTATAATTTTTAAATTGCTGACTTTCTTTTTTTTTTTTAAAGGTATTTTAAAATTAACGTTTCCAAAACAGGGACACTTTTCGCAGTGATACCATAAAGAACCATTTTTGCTTCCTCAAAGAACCTTTCAGTTCATAAAAGTCATATTCACTATAACTCTACAATAATGATAAAACCAAAATTTATTTCAAACGGTCTTGAACTGATTGATAAAAAAATGCAATAACAAACATATTTGTACTGTTTTCCAAAAACAAAATAAAATAACACCTAGAGGAAAATTCTTTTGGAACTCTATTATTGATAATATTAATTGGAAGACTGCTTGGTTAACCCCCTTTAAATATTGTATCAATAACAAAACTAAAGAAATACATTTTAAAATTTTGCATACCATCTACCCTGTTAAATCAATCATTTCAAGATACTCTGATATTGATGATTTATGCTCCTTTTGTAAAAATGAGAAAGAGGTGTTATCACATTTATTTTTTGATTGTAAAATTACCCAAAATTTTGGGAAGGAATTGACAGAATTTATTTTTAATCTAGTAAAGGATAAATACTGTTTTTCTTTAAAGGATATTATTGTGTACTATGAAAACAATGTTAACAAAGGTCTTGAATACATTGTTAATTTATTCATATTGCTGGCAAAATTTTATATACATAAACAAAAATTCTTAAATACATCCCCAATATTTAAGGTATTTTTAGTGGAATTTGATTGTTTTATATCTTCTCTGAAATTGATAAAAAACAAAAAGTCATTAACATGTTTAAAATATTATGACATTATTTTCAGTTCCCGTTACTAATTAATGTCACACTTTGTATAGCACTGACTGTCTTATGCTATGCTCTGTTTATTATTTGTTCTATTTTCATAAAAATATAAAAATAAAAATAAAAACTACCCAGCTCTGCACTCTCGCGTGATCGGCACATTTGCTCTTATGTCGGTTAATGGTCACATGCCATGCAAGTAAAAAAATAAAATACTTTTATTAAGCTTTTTATATTTTGATTGTTTTTATTTTTGAATTGTTTATTTTAATTTCAAATTTTTAGGATTTAGTTAATTATTAGTTTTTCTCCGACACTCTGCAGTAGACGGTTGACTGGAGTTCTGTGTTTCTTACCGATCCGGCGATCTGTTCAAACAGTCTCCTCAGGCCCTTCTCCTCATCAGTCTCCTCCTCAGGTGGGTTCGGCTTGGGTGGCTTCACAGATCAGGTAGAAACACACACACACACACACACACAGACACACTTAGCATACAACATCAGTGCATGTCAAACTATTTACTTCCAGTAAACGAGTCTTTCCCAGCTCACAGAGAGACTCTAAAATGAACCATGGACCGACTCACATCCGGCAGATCTGCTTGAATGGTGTTTCCCATCTCACTGCAAACACAAAACACATTACATTGTACAGTTATTTGGTGTAAAAATTAATCTACAGGATATAATGAGTATAAATTTGAGTATACTACCTCACTGACCACCATCTGACTAATAATAAATGTTAGTTTCTGTTATTTTAGTTTTATTTAATGGAAATATACTGTATTTCCAAAATGCACTGAAGCAAAACCCTGTATTCATAAATGAACAGAGTTCACTACAGACTGTTATAAAAAGAAGAGGGGATGCCACACAGTGGTAAACATGGCCTTGTCCCAACTTTTTTGAGATGTGTTGATGCCATGAAATTTAAAATCAACTTCTTTTTCCCTTAAAATGATACATTTTTTCAGTTTAAACATTTGATATGTCATCTATGTTGTATTCTGAATAAAATATTGAAATTTGAAACTTCCACATCATTGCATTCTGTTTTTATTCACAATTTGTAGTGTCCCAACTTTTTTGGAATCGGGTTTGTATATAATACATATATGAATATAGTGATGATCATATATTTTAGACTGCCAGTGAAATACATATGCACACACTTAGATTATTTGTGATTAATGCCTTTCGGTCTGTCCATCAAACAAAGTTATATGACGTATAGTGCAATACAATGTTATGAGTCGTTTAAACTACTTTCATAATACTTATATGGTGCATTTTTGTGTATTCTGGACATGTTCACTATGAAAAGAGCTGTGTGAAGATTTTTTTTTTTTAAATCTCCTTTTGTGGTCACAGAAAAAATAACAGCATTTGAGTTTTGGAAGACATGAGTAAACTTGTTTTTAGGTGAAATTTTGTTTTAAAATCTGCACTGTAAAAAAATGATTGTGATTTTAACAGTAAAAGACTGTAAAAATGCTACAGTAAAAAAAATGGTTAACAGTAAGTTTCCATACTATATTCGGTGAATGAATGTAATTACATTTAATGTAATTTTACAGTAAAATGCTGTTAAAAATACGGCTTTTGCAAGCGAAAAAGAAAAAGTCATTGTATAATTTACAGTGAAAAAACGTAAATTGACACTCCCAGAATTCCCTGCATGACACTTCATATTTGATTTTTTTTTTTTTAAATAACATGTTTCTTCTTATTTTTTCTTATCAGTTGTGTACACTAGGGTTTAATCTTACATCTAATGTTGTTAAATTAGTGTTTATTGCATTATTTCAGTATCATGTGTGTCACCATGATGGGGTTTAGTGTTAGTGTGAATGACACTGTGCACCTTCTATATATAAGTATTGCCCTCCTCAGCTCGTAGAAAAGCTGTTTGTGATGAGCTTTGGTTCATCATGTGACTTTCTCATCACCACCAGTTTTTGGTGGTTATCAGTGCATTACAATGGTTCAAAACAGATATTAGTACTTCAGTATGTTGGTTTATTAACATTACATCAGTTAATGAAATACGGTATTTTATTGTGAATTTAAGTTAAGTCTGTAAAACCTAAAATGTTGCTACCATATTTTTTACGGTGAAGTTCTGGCAACCACAGCTACCGGTATTTTACCGTAAATGTCACAGATTTTTTTTTACAGTGTGGCTGATAACACTGGAGAGTATTTGCATGGACATACATGGCTCCAGCTTTGTTCTCTGAGAAGATCCGGATTAGGAAATCAGCCTCATTGTGCGGCTGGAAGGTGGTGGGCACCAGCAGGTAGTTTCCTGGTGGCATTCTGAAGCGTTCGGACACCTCCCTCATGTTGACGTAAGAACGGCTCCGTGCTTTGGAGCCATTGTAGCGGAAAAAGTCCTTCCCCTGGTGGTCTTGATCATCAGGAGCCTATGGGTACAGTAAGTGAGCAGGTCAGACTTCAGTGGAGCGAGAGGCACTACAAGAAGTTCTCCAAACCCATCTTCCAATACAGCATTATATTTCTCTCACATCGTAAATGGCAAAGCCAATGGTCTCCAGGTCAAGCCCCTCTTTCCTGAGCCGACGGCGGTTCTTCTGCATCAGGGCCACAATGACGCTGCACAGCTTGTCACCATCATCTGGATGGTCCAGACGAAGCTTAAACTGCGGGTTTGTCCAGAATGTGTCTGAGAAGGGAAAATTGAGATCAAGAAGAACACAAATATAGGCCTAAGCAACTCTAAATAGTGAAAATGCTGGGCCTCATGTATAATCAACAGCATGGATTAGCATGCAAACTTTTATGATGAAATCTATGTGAAGTTTGCTACGTGACACTGACCGATGTAGTTCCTGCAGCCGCCAGCAGTAGAGCCTCTGATCCAGTTGCCCTCAAACAAATTCACTTCCCACTTCTTCCTAACATTGTCCGACAGAGAATCTGCGGTCAGGTTACAGATCTCGATTTTATCGTAGTTGGCTTTGAAGTCCCCAAACTCCATCCTGCAACACAACAAATCATGTTAGTTCACACCACACATCTGAATAAGCTCACTGAATCAGATCACACCGATTCTCAGTGACTCTTTATGAGAAATCAGTCTCGTGTGAACTGGACTCGATATCTGATGGGTCGTACGTACCAGAACTCGCCATCATCCAGGGAATTGTGCAGGAGTCGTGTCTTCTCTGAACTGTCAATGGCATTCCATTCCCTGGAGCTGAAAGATGAGATTTAAAGAAAGATCAGTAATGAAATAATAGAAAGTTGCCTCGATTGGGGAAGCCTGTGGCTCTTTTTTTTTTTACATAATAAATGACTTGCCCCTCAGTGCACACAGACAAAATGCAATAACAATCGCTGTCATGTTATCTTGCATTTGGAAGTGGATGCCTGATGTTTGGGAACGCAGTTCTAGGAAGTAATTATACCAAATCATTTGGATTTTACAATCTGTTGAGGCAAAGTCACGTACGTTTTTTGTGCATCCATGAATTTATTTGGTAAATGTGTTTCCATCATAGTTTATCCACATGTTTTCTTATTGAATTGAAAAAAATTATCCACCTCATTTGAATGTTTTTTATGCACATTTTAGGATTTTAGGTCTTGCCGTTCACATCCACCTTTTTTCATGCAATCTCCCAAAATTCACATAAAAAATTGGTTGTAAACATAGGTAATGACAAAATCTGTATGATGTATTTTACTGATTACTATTATTAGTTTTTGATCATATTTGTGACCCTGGACCACAAAACCAGTCTTAAGGGTACATTTTTCGAAATTGAGATCTATACATCATCTGAAGGCTGAATAAATACGCTTTCCATTGATGTATGGTTTGTTAGGATAGGACAAGATTTGACTGAGATACAACTATTTGAAAATCTGGAATCTGAGGGTGCAAAAAAAATACAGAGAAAATTGCCTTTAAAGCTGTACAAATAAAGGTCATAGCAATGTATATTACTAATCTAACTAAGAAGTTTTGATATATTTATGGTAGGAAATTTACAAAATATCTTCATGGAACATGATCTTTATCACTGATTTATTTAATGATTTTTGGCATAAAAGAAAAATCGATAATTTTGACCCATTCAATGTATTTTTAGTTATTGCTACAAATATACCCGTGCTACTTAAGACTACTTGTGGTCCAGGGTCACATTTAATAAATGGACTTCATTCAGGTGTCACCATTAGTGGACGCTTACTTGTCGCTCCAGGGTCCGTTCCACTCAACCTGACCCCAGGGGTTACGAACACGAATCAGCTGGACCTTTGCTCCTCTGTAGTTGACCTGAGGACACAAGATGAAAGAGATAAAGACAAAATAAAAGTGTGAATCTGAGCAAAAAAAGAGAGATGATGACAATTAACATCTCATTTGAAAGAGGTTTGCTGTGGTTACCTCCTGTACTCCAGTGATGGAATAAGCGTGGCCTTTAACCAGACCAGTTGTGGTTTGGGCTTCAGATTCAGCAGAATTTGTGATCTAGTGATATGATGATACAATATGATGATAAACACAATCATCTGGAATTCAGAAACAACAGAATGTGCTATAGATCTCACTTTGAGTCCAACAAAGCTTCGCTTACATCAATGGAGCAGCCAGGCATTGATCCTCTCTCCATGGCTTTCTTGAGGATGAGGAAGAGGTTGCTGGGGGGGTTCTTCGTCTCGTACATCTCGCCCACGCCGCCCGTGAAGTCCTCCATCGCCTCCATGGTGCTTCCTCCTTTCAGGGATTCATAGCTGCCGTTCAGCCTGTGAGAGACGCACAGGAGATGATGATTGACTTACACAAACAGGTTTGACGCCTCAAAGCTAGATATGACAAGACGTCAAGGCATATCTTGTTTTGTAAACTCAAGTGCATACTTGGCGTAGGCCTTCTCCAGAAGTGCACTCCAGAACTCAGTTTGGTCAGCGGAGTGGACAAACACCAGGTTGCTCCTCACACACGGGAGTCGGTCGTCCACCACCACATCCAGCCATTTATTATGCTGCCAGAACTGCACAACAGGGTGAGTTTGGTTAGGGGTCAAGGTCATTGGGAAACTGTAGAGTGTTCAGAGAGTGGGACTCACCTGGAAATGGAAGATTCCAGCGTAGCCGCGATCGAAGCCCTGATCATGTGGTACGACCCTCCTCAGCGTGTCCTCATGGAGGGTCAGGGAGGCAATCGCTGCCAACAACCAGCAGTCTCCTGCATGGTCATACATGCATGGAGATCATATTATGATCAGTATTAATGCATCACAGTTTTAGGGGTAACACATTATATGTAACACAAGTTACGTAATCAGGTTACTTTTTTCAAGTAACTAGTAAAGTAATGCATTACTTTTTTTTTTACAATGAAATATCTGAGTTACTTTTTCAAATAAGTAGCATAAGTTACTTTTTTTCCCCCATTTATCACTGACATTTCTCTTGTCCACATCTTGAGAGAAATTGTGAGGTGCAGAGACCGAGCTTTTGGTGTTTCACTTTTCACTTTTGGTGTGTGAAAGGGCCCTTAAAGATGCCAAAAATATAATTTTGTGTTTTTTTGTTATTAAAAACAAATAAGCAAGATCAGCCCAGGTGACAAAAAATAACGCAAAAGTAATGTAATGCATTACTTTTCATAAAAAGTAACTAACGCAAATAGTTACTTTTTCATGGAGTAAAGCAATTATCGTAATGCATCACTTTCAAAAGTAACTTTCCCCAACACTAATGCATCATTTTATTCTTTGGTCATTGGAAGTGTTTTGCTCAGATTTGGGTTTCATTTAGTCATAAACCACTTGAGTAACCTGAAATGACAGGACAGCATACCCAGTTGCCCCTGACAGATGTCTGTCCTGGTGGCTCCTCCTGTGATGAATTTTGGGTCTTTGCAGATTTCCTGAATTTGAACAGATCAGGGAAAAATATCAGTCGGTCAAATCAAATAACAATGTCCATCCGTTACGCTATCCATTTATCCATCCATCTTGCAGATTCGCTGAATTTAAACGGATCAGGAAAAAAATCAATAGATCAAAAAACATCCATCCATTTTTAGAAATGTTTAGAATGCAATAATGACAGAAGAGTTGGTTACTGTAGGTCGTTTGTACAACAGCATTTTAAATTTGAACTATTTTTAAGGACATTTTGAGAAGGTACAACTCATCACATGATCTGCCGTTACTGTAGATCTAATGAAGTGGTTGATTAGAGACAGAGGGAGACTTGTGAATACCCATGATGCCTGTGTGAGGTGTGTTTGCATTCTAACTCAAGCTGTTTATTGCATTATTTCAGTATCATGTGTGTCACCATGATGGGGTTTAGTGTTAGTGTGAATGACACTGTGCACCTTCTATATATAAGTATTGCCCTCCTCAGCTCGTAGAAAAGCTGTTTGTGATGAGCTTTGGTTCATCATGTGACTTTCTCATCACCACCAGTTTTTGGTGGTTATCAGTGCATTACAATGGTTCAAAACAGATATTAGTACTTCAGTATGTTGGTTTATTAACATTACATCAGTTAATGAAATACGGTATTTTATTGTGAATTTAAGTTAAGTCTGTAAAACCTAAAATGTTGCTACCATATTTTTTACGGTGAAGTTCTGGCAACCACAGCTACCGGTATTTTACCGTAAATGTCACAGATTTTTTTTTACAGTGTGGCTGATAACACTGGAGAGTATTTGCATGGACATACATGGCTCCAGCTTTGTTCTCTGAGAAGATCCGGATTAGGAAATCAGCCTCATTGTGCGGCTGGAAGGTGGTGGGCACCAGCAGGTAGTTTCCTGGTGGCATTCTGAAGCGTTCGGACACCTCCCTCATGTTGACGTAAGAACGGCTCCGTGCTTTGGAGCCATTGTAGCGGAAAAAGTCCTTCCCCTGGTGGTCTTGATCATCAGGAGCCTATGGGTACAGTAAGTGAGCAGGTCAGACTTCAGTGGAGCGAGAGGCACTACAAGAAGTTCTCCAAACCCATCTTCCAATACAGCATTATATTTCTCTCACATCGTAAATGGCAAAGCCAATGGTCTCCAGGTCAAGCCCCTCTTTCCTGAGCCGACGGCGGTTCTTCTGCATCAGGGCCACAATGACGCTGCACAGCTTGTCACCATCATCTGGATGGTCCAGACGAAGCTTAAACTGGGGGTTTGTCCAGAATGTGTCTGAGAAGGGAAAATTGAGATCAAGAGGAACACGAATACAGGTCTAAGCAACTGTAAATAGTCAAATTTCTGAGCCTCATGTATAAACGATGGCATGGATCAGCATGCAAACTTTTATGATGAAATCTATGCGGGGTTTGCTACGTGACACTGACCGATGTAGTTCCTGCAGCCGCCAGCAGTAGAGCCTCTGATCCAGTTGCCCTCAAACAAATTCACTTCCCACTTCTTCCTAACATTGTCCGACAGAGAATCTGCGGTCAGGTTACAGATCTCGATTTTATCGTAGTTGGCTTTGAAGTCCCCAAACTCCATCCTGCAACACAACAAATCATGTTAGTTCACACCACACATCTGAATAAGCTCACTGAATCAGATCACACCGATTCTCAGTGACTCTTTATGAGAAATCAGTCTCGTGTGAACTGAACTCGATATCTGATGGGTCGTACGTACCAGAACTCGCCATCATCCAGGGAATTGTGCAGGAGTCGTGTCTTCTCTGAACTGTCAATGGCATTCCATTCCCTGGAGCTGAAAGATGAGATTTAAAGAAAGATCAGTAATGAAATAATAGAAAGTTGCCTCGATTGGGGAAGCCTGTGGCTCTTTTTTTTTACATAATAAATGACTTGCCCCTCAGTGCACACAGACAAAATGCAATAACAATCGCTGTCATGTTATCTTGCATTTGGAAGTGGATGCCTGATGTTTGGGAACGCAGTTCTAGGAAGTAATTATACCAAATCATTTGGATTTTACAATCTGTTGAGGCAAAGTCACGTACGTTTTTTGTGCATCCATGAATTTATTTGGTAAATGTGTTTCCATCATAGTTTATCCACATGTTTTCTTATTGAATTGAAAAAAATTATCCACCTCATTTGAATGTTTTTTATGCACATTTTAGGATTTTAGGTCTTGCCGTTCACATCCACCTTTTTTCATGCAATCTCCCAAAATTCACATAAAAAATTGGTTGTAAACATAGGTAATGACAAAATCTGTATGATGTATTTTACTGATTACTATTATTAGTTTTTGATCATATTTGTGACCCTGGACCACAAAACCAGTCTTAAGGGTACATTTTTCGAAATTGAGATCTATACATCATCTGAAGGCTGAATAAATACGCTTTCCATTGATGTATGGTTTGTTAGGATAGGACAAGATTTGACTGAGATACAACTATTTGAAAATCTGGAATCTGAGGGTGCAAAAAAAATACAGAGAAAATTGCCTTTAAAGCTGTACAAATAAAGGTCATAGCAATGTATATTACTAATCTAACTAAGAAGTTTTGATATATTTATGGTAGGAAATTTACAAAATATCTTCATGGAACATGATCTTTATCACTGATTTATTTAATGATTTTTGGCATAAAAGAAAAATCGATAATTTTGACCCATTCAATGTATTTTTAGTTATTGCTACAAATATACCCGTGCTACTTAAGACTACTTGTGGTCCAGGGTCACATTTAATAAATGGACTTCATTCAGGTGTCACCATTAGTGGACGCTTACTTGTCGCTCCAGGGTCCGTTCCACTCAACCTGACCCCAGGGGTTACGAACACGAATCAGCTGGACCTTTGCTCCTCTGTAGTTGACCTGAGGACACAAGATGAAAGAGATAAAGACAAAATAAAAGTGTGAATCTGAGCAAAAAAAGAGAGATGATGACAATTAACATCTCATTTGAAAGAGGTTTGCTGTGGTTACCTCCTGTACTCCAGTGATGGAATAAGCGTGGCCTTTAACCAGACCAGTTGTGGTTTGGGCTTCAGATTCAGCAGAATTTGTGATCTAGTGATATGATGATACAATATGATGATAAACACAATCATCTGGAATTCAGAAACAACAGAATGTGCTATAGATCTCACTTTGAGTCCAACAAAGCTTCGCTTACATCAATGGAGCAGCCAGGCATTGATCCTCTCTCCATGGCTTTCTTGAGGATGAGGAAGAGGTTGCTGGGGGGGTTCTTCGTCTCGTACATCTCGCCCACGCCGCCCGTGAAGTCCTCCATCGCCTCCATGGTGCTTCCTCCTTTCAGGGATTCATAGCTGCCGTTCAGCCTGTGAGAGACGCACAGGAGATGATGATTGACTTACACAAACAGGTTTGACGCCTCAAAGCTAGATATGACAAGACGTCAAGGCATATCTTGTTTTGTAAACTCAAGTGCATACTTGGCGTAGGCCTTCTCCAGAAGTGCACTCCAGAACTCAGTTTGGTCAGCGGAGTGGACAAACACCAGGTTGCTCCTCACACACGGGAGTCGGTCGTCCACCACCACATCCAGCCATTTATTATGCTGCCAGAACTGCACAACAGGGTGAGTTTGGTTAGGGGTCAAGGTCATTGGGAAACTGTAGAGTGTTCAGAGAGTGGGACTCACCTGGAAATGGAAGATTCCAGCGTAGCCGCGATCGAAGCCCTGATCATGTGGTACGACCCTCCTCAGCGTGTCCTCATGGAGGGTCAGGGAGGCAATCGCTGCCAACAACCAGCAGTCTCCTGCATGGTCATACATGCATGGAGATCATATTATGATCAGTATTAATGCATCACAGTTTTAGGGGTAACACATTATATGTAACACAAGTTACGTAATCAGGTTACTTTTTTCAAGTAACTAGTAAAGTAATGCATTACTTTTTTTTTTACAATGAAATATCTGAGTTACTTTTTCAAATAAGTAGCATAAGTTACTTTTTTTCCCCCATTTATCACTGACATTTCTCTTGTCCACATCTTGAGAGAAATTGTGAGGTGCAGAGACCGAGCTTTTGGTGTTTCACTTTTCACTTTTGGTGTGTGAAAGGGCCCTTAAAGATGCCAAAAATATAATTTTGTGTTTTTTTGTTATTAAAAACAAATAAGCAAGATCAGCCCAGGTGACAAAAAATAACGCAAAAGTAATGTAATGCATTACTTTTCATAAAAAGTAACTAACGCAAATAGTTACTTTTTCATGGAGTAAAGCAATTATCGTAATGCATCACTTTCAAAAGTAACTTTCCCCAACACTAATGCATCATTTTATTCTTTGGTCATTGGAAGTGTTTTGCTCAGATTTGGGTTTCATTTAGTCATAAACCACTTGAGTAACCTGAAATGACAGGACAGCATACCCAGTTGCCCCTGACAGATGTCTGTCCTGGTGGCTCCTCCTGTGATGAATTTTGGGTCTTTGCAGATTTCCTGAATTTGAACAGATCAGGGAAAAATATCAGTCGGTCAAATCAAATAACAATGTCCATCCGTTACGCTATCCATTTATCCATCCATCTTGCAGATTCGCTGAATTTAAACGGATCAGGAAAAAAATCAATAGATCAAAAAACATCCATCCATTTTTAGAAATGTTTAGAATGCAATAATGACAGAAGAGTTGGTTACTGTAGGTCGTTTGTACAACAGCATTTTAAATTTGAACTATTTTTAAGGACATTTCGAGAAGGTACAACTCATCACATGATCTGCCGTTACTGTAGATCTAATGAAGTGGTTGATTAGAGACAGAGGGAGACTTGTGAATACCCATGATGCCTGTGTGAGGTGTGTTTGCATTCTAACTCAAGCCCACACTCTTCACGCACTGCATATCTAAGGTCGCTCTGCAGGAACGCCCTGGAATGAAATGCAGATGTAGTTTCATTCAGAGGTCCTTAAAGTTTTACAAGCGTGAAAGAGGGGTGTGGATCATCTTATATCATTTGTCACAACCACTGATAACCTGTTCTCTAAACTCGACCCAGTAGTCTATTTCCAACTGAATAAAACCTACATCCACTTTCCATTCGATCACTTAAGACTAAATAAAAAATGCGCATTCTGTGCATTCCAAAATTCCATTTGCATTCCTGACCTGCTGCATGGCTTCATGACAAGTACTTTATGCACTATTTCGTGCCTTTTCTGCCAGATAAGTGACTGAATTCAGAATTTTGTCCTATCGTTTGTACTGAGATAAAGATAGTTCCACACGTCAACTTTATGCTATATAGATTACATTGGACCCCATCAAATTCACCCACACTTCCCTCTGTAGTGCCAATTTATATGAAAGAAAAAAAAACATTTAGGGTTATCCACGACACTATGAGATCTTGATCCATCAAATCCAGCTGGTTTGTCATGTCAGTGACATCTCATTTATTTGGGTGATCAAATGTTGGTTGATTTTGCAGTAACTTATTCAAGTCAAAAGTGCATAAATGTGCCAGATTACCCAAGTCATCATACTGTAATTACTGCATGCACCTTATCCATGTGTCAAAAATGAGCGTAAATGTCATCTTGCAGCATCATGCATACTGCGGGTCACTTACCCCGGGCCTCTTCCATTCAAAGTTAACCGGGACCCTCTGGCTGTAAAAGAGCGAGTCGTCCACAGCTGGGAAATCTGGATCCTCAAACAGCTTCCCCCTTTGCAAACACTCCTGGCGGAGATGTTCAAACGTCTTTCCGTCCGCTTGTGTGCTCTCCACTAGGGCCGCCTGCTTAGAGCCACTCGGCAGAGTCACACTGTAGGGCATCTTCAAACCGGCTGCAAGCCAAGCTCCAAAACCACAGACAGGACACTCGTGACACTCGTCTGGAGCAGTAAGCTTGTGTTTGAGTGTGCATGAGATAAATTCAGCCACTCTGGCCGGTGGACAGGCTCGTCAGGTTGGCGTCACGCCCATCAAGAGCAGAACTGGTTTGGGTGAAAGCAGGCACGCCTGTGTGTGAGGAAGTTGATCGGATCCTGCTTGAGAACTTTACTATGGTAACATCAGAAATGAGATCCAGGCAGCCATCAAATGTTACAAAAATATATTTACAAGTATCAGAATGACGCAAAAAAAAATTTTAAGGAAGCAAACAATACAAAAGTAATGTTTTTTTCTTCACGGTTAAAGACAAACATCCCATGATTGTGTTGTTGACCACCAGGGACACAAAAGAACATTTCAAACAGAGAAACTTAACTTGCTTTGTACAAAACTAAGTGCAGGGTTGTCAAATCAGATTCAAGGAAACACATCATTCAGTCCACCCATAAGTTAAGCTGTTCAACGGGCTACAAAAGACAAACTGTGGCATCTAAATTAATCATTTGTTTTTTCTTGAGCTTTCCTGGGGAAGTTTTTTGTTGTAGTAAAACTAAACTCAATCCCTAGTGACTGTGGGAATAAAAACTAGGATGAAGGTATTGATGCTGCTTCATCAGGACGGATTTCCCATCCAAAGTAGGATGTATCCAGTTTATCTGGCTTCCTGGTGAATGTCCAGGAGAAGTGTTGGATGTACTTTCAGAATTACCTTTATAAACATATGCCATCAAAACAACAGCAACGTTACAACAGAAATGAGTTGAACTGAAAGATACAAACATGGAAATAATGACCTAACTTTTTCAGGAAAAAATATAATATCTAATATTTACATCTCTATGAAAACAGCAGGCTGAACCTCTGTCCTTTAGAGGCATCTAAAGGCAACATACATCATAACAAAAATGAGCCAAAACATCAGCAACACTCACTTTACAAAACACAACGGGGGAATCTCACGAAAACCTATCATGGACATGTCCAGGCCATATTAACCAAAAAAACTAAAACTAGAAGAAAATAAAGCCTATTAAGATTGTTTGTGTTGTGCCATTAATTTTAGGCCAATTGTCACCCAAATTCTTATTGTAATAATAATAATGGAAATCAATGTAGTATTTGTTGTACTTCCTATTTTAAAAAAATACTGCAAATTATGAATTTATAAATGTTCATAAATGAAAAAAGTTTAACTACTTTTTTCCATTTATGCAGAATTATTTCAGTTACTTTATCACACCACTGATCTATTAACAATTATTTTTATTGCAAAACGTCCAGATTTTAAGAAACTTAAGTGCTTAATTATTTAGCTGAATCAACAAATTAAGGGCAATACAACAAATACCACCCTGATAAATACCTTACCATTCAAATAGCATCTCATTGTTTGTTTGTTTTTTTGCATTACAGTGATAAGAACTTTTGTTATAGAAATAATGTCACAATGCAAAAAGATCATTTATGGTGCTAAATGGCTTTATTTTACTTACAAAGTGAATTCAGGTAAACTGGGACGCATTTTGGCATTGAGTGACCCAATTATCCTGAATTAGTCAATTATTTATTCTGATGATTTTGGGGTGAAATATGACCCGGACGTGTTTTGTTGAGATTGACCCACACACATATTCTCACTGTTCCTGTTTCTCCAGCGCAGTGCCCGTCACCAGCAGCAGGTTGCAGGCCATGAACTGCACATTGAGGATGTTGCTAGTGCTGCCCGTGTACTGTCCAATCAGCTCGCTGCTGGAGCCGTCGGTGGGGGCGCTGCCGTGGGCGCTGCGTATGTCCCACACCCGCACCGAGTTGTCCATGGAGGCGGAGGCCACCAGACTGCTGTCCTGGCTGAAGGAGAGGCTGGTGATGCTGTCGGTGTGACCCCGCAGGTCTTTGAACAGGCTGCCGGATGCCAGATCCCACAGCTTCAGTCTCTGGTCCTCTCCGGCCGAGGCCAGGTACTTGCCGTTGGGCGAGAAGGCGAGCGACAGCACGGGCCCGCGGTGCCCGGTGAACAGCCTCACGGACGCCCCCTGCTGCGTGCTCCACAGGCGCACGGTTTTATCCGTGGAGCCTGTTGCCACGTAGTTGGAGTTGGGGTGGAATTTGACGCAGTCGACGTCGGAGAGGTGTCCGGCGTACAGACGCAACGGATAGGTGCGCGCGAAGCTCCAGAGGCGCGCGGTGCGGTCGTGGGACGCCGTGGAGAAGTACAGGCTGCAGGGACTCACGTCCACGTCCCAGACGGGGTAAGTGTGGCCGCGGTACAGGACTGTGTTCGTGAAGCTGTTCAGGTCCCAGAAGCGAACGGTGGAGTCCTCTGAACAGGACAGCAGGCCGGAGCCGTCCGTCAGGAACGCCGTGCGGTACACGGGGCCACTGTGAGCGCGCAGGGTCTTTATCTCACTGCCTGAGGCATCCTCATCATCTGCCTGATGACAAACAAAGACACGTGTGAATAACTCGAGATGGATGAAAACACATTAAACTATATAAAAATGAACATAATATAATATCTAATATAGTAAAAGAGAATCTCTATTGAATATTAAAGTCTTCCTATTCTTATGCATGTAAAATATTGCTATTAATTGGCAAAGTTCATATTAATACAAATATAATTGTTCATTTAGTAAAAAAGTTTTTTTTCAATTTATTGTAAATTATACTGCATTTTACTTAAAACATTCTAACTACTGCTATGCTACTGGACGAAGACTGTTTGGCTAAAACTAGGGTTTATTTGAATAAAAAAAATCTAATAAAATAATTTACATTTTTCTTGGGAAACATCCAGGCCCATTAAAGTAATGAGGAACTGTGCACTTACTTGATTATTTTATTGATTGATTTGGTATTTAAAAATCAACAAAGCTGTAAACAAATATTACAATGATAAATACTTTACTAATTAAATATTTCATTGTATTTTTTGCATTACAGTAATGAGAGTTTGCCACAGAAATAACATCACAAGGCAGACAATTTTAATGGCGATAAATGGCTTAATTATGCAAAAATAAGCAAATAAATAAATAAAAGCTTTAAAATGTCTTATATTTATGTATGTAAATATTGCTATTTAGTAGCCTGTATGGTTCTATTAGTACATAATTAAATTTTAATAAAATTGTTCATTTAGTCAAATAAGTGTTAATTTATTGTAAATAGCATTGCATTTTACTTCTACTTGAAAAGATAATATATAAAAAAAATTATAATAATAAAATAAAATTGTTAGCCATTTCAGAGCAAATAAATAGAGAAACGCATAAAAACCACCAAAAGACATATTATTCAATTTATCTTTAAGCTCCTAGCCCTTTCAGGCATCATTAGATGTGCACAAATACTGCTAATATTAATGAGTATCACCATCAGCTACTGGAAACAAGAGAGACTGACAGCTGTCACTCGCTCACCTCCTCCTCCAGCACGTCACAGGCCAGTCTTATTTTAGACACGTCGACCCTGTGAGGTCCCGCCTTCAGCTTCCTGGCCCGCAGACTCCACAGCTTCACGGCGGAGTTATCGAAGCCGGCCGCCAGCAAGCGGCTGTCCGCCGACACCTCGGCCGTGTTCAGCAGCTGATCCGTGTGCTGGAAGGCATAGAAGCAGACGGTG
Organism: Sinocyclocheilus grahami; assembly: GCF_001515645.1. Lineage (NCBI taxonomy): Eukaryota > Metazoa > Chordata > Actinopteri > Cypriniformes > Cyprinidae > Sinocyclocheilus > Sinocyclocheilus grahami. The sequence goes on along the minus strand of NW_015505360.1, from coordinate 1,341,175 downwards.
GTGAGCGAAGGAGCACCTTCTCGCACGCGCTTTATGCAGTCCTGCAACGCCTCCAGCGCCGCCTCGTTCTGAGGTAACCCAGCCGTGACCTCCACATGCTCCGCCCCCTCCGACCCATCCCCCGCAGTCCATGCAGTGGAGGAAGAGGAAGTGGAGGTAGTGTTTCCTGCTCCTATGCCTGTGCCGTACAGCTGGTAGTCGGTTCGGCGCGCTGCGGTCACCTCCACCTAAGACAACATGTGAGTAATGACACTAATTACAAAGAAAACAAAGCCCTTTGTGATGTAGGTCAAATGGTTTTCTTTGACTACCCCCCTCGCTGAATTCAGATCTTGGTGATTTGAAGAGGCTCACACCTGCACATGTGTGCTGAGCGCCCAGCAGATGGCGCTGTTGTCGTCGCTCTGCAGGTACCGCAGCAGGTAGTTGTACGCTTGATCCGTCAGATGCACCACATACTTGTGATCCAGGAGCGAGCAGAGTTTAGGGTTTGAGGTCACATCCTGGAAGGCCAAAAAAAAAAAAAGTTCTGGTCCTTGATTCTGATTGGTTGAGTCGCATTCGAAGCTGTTGTAAATTACTCTACAAACACACACTTACGCTCGGCAACCACTTTGTTGGAACCACAACTGATTCTGAGGAACTACATTGTTTGGTGGAAGAATACTGTTTTTATTAATATCATTACACTTTATTTGCTCCGTTTTATTTTGTGAAACCTTACTACGTATATGGAATAACCGTTTTATAAAAGCAATAAGCCCCAGGAAGCCGTGGTTTACAGTGAATTTATAACGGCTAATTAAATTCACCGTAAACCACGGCTTCCTGGGGCTTATTGCTTTAATTTATAGTGAGAGACAAGTTAAAAATATCAAGCAAATAGTGTTTAAATATGTATTTACTTTTTATATTTTATTTACTTGTATTTTAACTTCGCTATTACATTCTTATATTTATTTGTAAATTTGTTTTTTGATGTGTATATTTTATATATAATTACAAATAAATAATATATATATATAGAGATACAGATGTGTGTGCCTGTGCTTATAAGAAATAATATAAAATAATAATAATATAAAATGTTTTATTTGTGTGTATATATAAACAAAATATGTGTGTATAATATAAATTGAATGGCTAAGTGCAAATAAAATCTAAAATAAAATAAAAATGTATTTTAAAATATAATTACATATAAATGTGTTTGATTTGTTTTATATACATGTATATTTAGGAAGTGTTATATATATATATATATGAAATGTATATAATTATAAATAAATATATATATATATAAATGTCTATAATTATTAAATATAATTTAACAAATGTGTTAATAAAGTGTATATTTAATAAATCAAAGTATATCTGACCTGCATTTTACATTTTTTATTTATCAATTACAGTTATTTTCAATCAAACGGACCTCACTTGTTTACTATAGTATATATTATATCAATTGAATAACTGAACATCACTCCACATGATGGGGTCATGTGACAAAGTAGTACACTATTGTTTGACACATTTATTGTGGCATAATTCCCACTGTTATGCTAATTATGTTTTTAATTTACATTTACAGTGTGCACTACAAAGTATTCAGAAAGCAGTACACTAATATTTAATTGTAAACATTGGCTTTCTCTCTTAGTTTGCTGACACGGGAAGCAGCTTTAGTGCTAATGTAACAATTAAGAACAAAATATGCGCGTATGGTGAGTAACTGATGCTTTACTGATGCATTAAAAATCCGTGCCATCAAGTTTGGTCAGTCTCATCATAAACAAAAACTTTTTAACGGTAAAGTAACTGACCTGAGGCGTGACGACTCCTCGTAGCAGGTCTACGATGGCTTTCTGCTCAGGGTCCTGCTGGAAGAATGAGTGGAAGCGACTGTAAAACGAGTCTACCGCCCCCTTCAGGCCACACCGCGCCATGTCCAGGTGCAGGTAGAGGAAGAGCGGAAACAAGACGCCGCTCACCTCCTTCACTAACGGTGCTTCTGCCTCTGAAACAGAGAAAACAGCTGTTAAACCCAGATGTCATATGGATTAAAGCATTAGGAGCATGTGTCTGTCATCTCTCACCCTGCAGGAAGGAGCGCAGTCTGGAGAACTGGGTCTCATACTGCTGCGGGACTGACTGACACGGGGCTGCGGACACCACATTCGCACAGCTGGACTCCGTCTGAACTGCACACGCCAGAAAGAGAGAGAAGAGATGAGCATCGCTGTTACTATCGTTTAGAGTTAAGGACCCATGTTCATATAAAGAGGATTCACCCGTCAGACTGGCTGCCATCTCCTCAGCAGACTGGGAGAGTTTGGCCCCCTTCAGAGACCCATCTGTGTCTATATACTGCCTCCTCTTCAGGTACTGGGTCACCGTATACTGGATCTGCTCCGTCCGCACCCGCTTCATCTCCTGATGGAGACACGCAACACACACACATAGTGTCATATATCTCGCTTCACAGCAGCCATTAATGGTGCGCAATGCGGGGAAAAATATCCAACATATAGACTAATGCTTGGATTCACAGCATTCACTTGGATTCAGTCTCAAAACACACCAGGGAATCATATCAATATGAATGTTTGACTCGATTTTAGACAATCATAAGAATGCTTGAATATTTGATTCGATTTCAGGGAATCATAAGAGTGCTTGAATGAATATTTGATTCTAATTCAGGGAATCATAAGAATGCTTGAATAAGGGAATCATATGAGTGCTTGAATGAATATTTGATTCTAATTCAAGGAATCATAAGAATGCTTGAATATTTGATTCAATTTTAGGGAATCATAAGAGTGCTTGAATGAATATTTGATTCTAATTCAGGGAATCATAAGAATGCTTGATTTGAATTCAGGGAATCATAAGAATGCTTGAATATTTTATTTGATTTCAGGAAATCATAAGAGTGCTTGAATAAGGGAATCATAAGAACGCTTGAATGAATATTTGATTCGAATTCAGGGAATCATAAGAATGCTTGAATATTTTATTTGATTTCAGGAAATCATAAGAGTGCTTGAATAAGGGAATCATAAGAACGCTTGAATGAATATTTGATTCGAATTCAGGGAATCATAAGAATGCTTGAATATTTTATTTGATTTCAGGAAATCATAAGAGTGCTTGAATAAGGGAATCATAAGAACGCTTGAATGAATATTTGATTCGAATTCAGGGAATCATAAGAATGCTTGAATATTTTATTTGATTTCAGGAAATCATAAGAGTGCTTGAATAAGGGAATCATAAGAACGCTTGAATGAATATTTGATTCGAATTCAGGGAATCATAAGAATGCTTGAATATTTTATTTGATTTCTTTCAGGGAATCATAAGAATGCTTGAATGAATATTTGATTCAATTTCAGGGAGTCATAAGAATGCTTGAATATCTGATTCGAATTCAGGGAATCATAAGAATGCTTGAATTAATATTTGATTCGAATTCAGATGAAATTGTTCTCAACTTCAAAACAAATAGTAAGGCTTTTTTTTTTAAGAAAAAAAGGTCGCTTGTATAAATAAATTAAATTTAAATCTGAATATGACCATTTATAGTTCAGTTTATTTATTATTATTATTATTTAATTGATTTGTGCATCTCTATTCGTTCTCCAGGTCCACTCCCACCCGAGTTCAGAGTCACGCAGCCCTCAATTCGCATCATTTTGACATTCAGACTTTCGGATCATCTCTGCCTGTCAAAGTCATGGAGGCGCTGACCATGGCCGATGGTAAAGTTTCGGGTCTTTAACTTTCAGGGATGCAAACTTGTCACCTTTCGGCTAAATTCGCAGTTTTGAATTCAAAATGGGTCATTTGTGTGATTCGTGTAGATCCAGTGGAATGACAAACGTGAGTGTAAAAAATTGCGGGAGTGAATCCACTAAATTGTTCTGTGAGTCATTGCTATGATTGACAGTAATAACTGTAGCAATGGACGAACTATCTGACAAACCGATGACAAAATAGAGCTGTGCATTAAGTCATTCAGGGTAACAAAACTACAGCAGCAACAAGTGTGTGTTGGCTGAATATATTTAGCACAGGGCTGTCCAAACTCGGGCCTGGAGGGCCGGGGTCCTGCAGAGCTCAGCTCCAACCCTAATTAAACACACGTGAACCAGCTAATCAAGCTCTTACTAGACATACTAGAAACTTCCCAGCAGGTGTGTTGAGGCAAGTTGGAGCTAAACTCTGCAGGACACCGGCCCTCCAGGACCGAGTTTGGGCACCCCTGATTTAGCAGCTTCTACAGTTAAAGATAAAACTTAAAGCACTCTTTTTGATGTGCTTTTTAAGGCAATGTTTAAAAAATGTAGTTTTTAAATAAAATCTCAAAATATTTAAAGGGGTCATATGACGTTGCTAAAAAGAACATTATTTTGTGTATTTGGTGTAATGAAATGTGTTTATGCGGTTTAAGGTTAAAAAAACACATTATTTTCCACATACTGTACATTATTGTTTCTCCTCTATGCCCCGCCTTTCTGAAACGCGTCGATTTTTACAAAGCTCATCGGTCTGAGAAGCGAGGTGTGCTGTGATTGGCCAGCCATCCAGTGCGTTGTGATTGGCTGAATACCTCAAGCGTGTGACGGAAAAGTTACGCCCCTACAATACTGTGATGCCCTGTCCGGCCGGAGCGACGAGACAAAAACATTAAAACCCATTACAAACGAGGCATTTGTTGCATCCAGTGGGGACATAATTACTGATTATAATGTCTTATACTTAAGAACGGTGCGTCCGGCGGGCTTGCGGCAACCACGTGTCACGACCCCGGGCTGGACTCCGCTTCGTCCACGGTGAAAGCCGATCTGACGATCCACAGCGCAAAGTTGATGTATTTCCTCAGCGACCAGCACGGATCAGCTCCAGGCATGACGAAGCGGATATCATCCTCTTTTGGAAGACCAAACAAAGTAGTTTCGTTTTCACAACGAAGCACACAGCTCCTTCACGACATAGCGGCGGCGGCGGCAGCAACAATACTACAGCGAGAATAAAAGTTAAAAAAGCGTCAACATTTGGGCAGTGTTATGCAAATCTTCCCACAAGAGTAGTTGATCTCTTCCAGTCTGATGGATTTACTGGTTTGAAGGCTTCTCAGTGTATGATGTTGTGTCTATTGCAGTGGATGATCATATCTCTGTGAAGGTGGAGGCGTCCGGTTGGGCGTGGATGGTTTGTGGAGAACGGCTGATCATCTGGAAAGTGTCTCAGACGTCTGTGGCAAAGGTCAGAAAGAGACAATTACTGAGTGCTGAATTTGCTGCCAAGGCTGTACAAACGTTGTGCTCTTGCTGTCATTGCAGCTGTCGGTGTGTAAAGACCTCCAGCTGCCCTCCAGTGAGTTTGCATACAGCGCTGATCTCATCTCCATCACTTCCTCCAGGCCACTCGATTCTGCACCCATACCGGTGAGATCATCTCTGAACATTAACTCCACAAAAGATTTCATGATGCAAACATGAATGCAAATGTGTTTTTCACAGTCTGTCAGTGCATTGGCCGTGTCTCCAGACGGTTCGGCCCGGTTTTGGCCCAGTCTGGCTCATGACGGGACTTACACTGAGACATCTCTGGATCTCGCCGGACACGTGTGCAACTACGTCGCAGCTGTTAAGGTGTGCAGTCAGACTAAATGAGGAGTGCAGAAGCTTTTATTTCCATAACTCTTCTTCCATGAACTATTTTCTCTTGCTGTTTCAGGGCGGGAGTTTCATCGTGTCATCATACCGTGGGCACCTGCTCCGGCTCACTCCGGATTCCTCCGGTAAACTGCACCAGCGGCCCGTGCAGCAGGGTCAAGGGATGCTGTCTGGCATCGGACGCAGGGTTTCCAGTCTGTTCGGTATCCGCGGCCAACCGGCCGACCTCACGGTCAGCACTGTTTGTTCTTTAGAGGTGGAAGCAGATCATGTGTTCAAACAGTGATGGGACGTTTGGCTCCTCAGGTGTTCAGTGTGTTGTGGGTGAAGGAGACCGGCTGTCTGTACTCTCTCAGCTCGTGTGGCCTCAGTAAATGGGAGGTGGATGAGAACAGTGAGACGCAGGTGTTGAGCTGGAGCACCAATCAGATCATCACAGACAGCATCACTGACGCCATCTGGGTCAGAAACTTTGTTTTTTTTTTGGAAGCGTCAAGAATTATGTAGGAATGTGCTTTTCTGAACTTTATCTGATCTAGAAATTGAGGTCCTTGCATAGAACCAGAGCAGACTGCTTAAAGGGGTCAGATTCTTTCCACAAACATATGAAGGAGCACAGCTGTTTTCAACATTGATAATAATCAGAAATGTTTCTTGAGCAGCAAATCAGCATATTAGAATGATTTCTGAAGGATCATGTGACACTGAAGACTGGAGTAATGACGCTGAAAATTCAGCTTTGATCACAGGAATAAATTACATTTTACAATATATTCACATAGAAAACAGTTATTTGAAATTATAATATTTCACAATATTACTGTTTTTATTGAGTAAATGCAGCTTTGTTAGGCAGAAGAGACTTTCAAAAACATTTAAAAAATATTAATTATGCCAAACGTTTGACTGGTAGTGTATAATATTAGTAAAGTTTTGTGCCAAATCAGTCTCTTTTTTTTTTTTTCTTTAATGGCCATTTTCTACCTGTTTTCTGACTGTTAGGAATATTTTATCCCAAATGCCACATTTGCTTGTGAAATAAGCAATACAGCTTGTGTATTTTTAAAAATCTTTTATTAATTTATTTAGCGCTCAAAAGTTCAGTAAGATTTTAGAGTGTATATATTGTAAACTGTAATGTATTTCTGTGATCAAAGCTGAATTTTCAGCGTCATTACTCCAGTCTTCAGTGTCACATGATCTTCAGAAATCATTCTAATATGCTGATTTGCTGCTCAACAAACATTTCTGATTATTATCAATGTTGAAAACAGTTGTGCTGCTTCATATTTTTGTGGATTCTTTGATGAATAGAAAGTTCAAGATAACAGCATTTATTTGAAATAGAAATCTTTTGTAACATTATAAATGTCTTTACTGTCAGTTTTAAACAATTAAATGTATCCTTACTGAATAAAAGTATTATTTTCTTTCAATTTATTAATATAAAATTTCATATATAGATGTGTTTATGTAATACCCTTTATTTGCCTTATAGGACTCAGAAAGTAACTACTCTGAGATCAAGAAAGGAGTGAATGTCTCTTATCTGGACATACAGTACAGCAAGTGAGTCTTTTGAATATGAAACTGAATATCATCTGTAATACTGTACAGGCAGTAATTGCCGTATAAGGCAGTGACTAATGTTGTGGGTCTCTTCAGAGCAGGGCTGGTGGTGTTGGCAGCAGCGTGGCATCCTGGCGACACTCCATGTGTGGCGTATTTCTGCCTGGTCACTCTTGCAGAAAGCATAGCGCCTTCACCAGACCTGCTCACTGTGGAGGTCACCAAATACAACCCGCCCTTCCAGGTACACCGTTCAATCACAGCTGAATGATCTGAGTGTTTAGACCGTGAGCTTCCTGGATTGAAATCATGAAAACTGTGATGGTGTGAACTGAATGAATTCAGCTGTGGTTTTGTCCGTCAGAGTGAGGAGGAGCTGCAGAAGACGCGTGTGGTGTTGCCCGAGCCGTCGAGTCCTGCTGCGTACCTCTATAATGAGGAGCTGGTGTTCACCTGCAGCACTGGTGCTGGACGCGGAGGACTCGCAGAGGAGAAGATCTCCTTCAGCTCTCCAGGTACAGCCCTCGGACTGGGAAATCATTGAAGTAGCTAGTCTTCTTCCTGGAGTTCATCTGAGTTGTTTTTGCCTGTTCTGCAGGTGACCGTATCCGAGGCGGTGGGGTGTGTGCCGGTCTGCCGGTGTTTTTCTCTCAGAACAGTGGGCTGGTTGCCGTTTTAGCGAGAGAAAGTGCTTCCCTCCTACCTGAGACCATGGAGGAGTCGCTCTGCACCTCAGTAGCTGGACCTGAGGTCTGGACTCAATTTACTTAAAGGAGGCATATTAATATTTTATATACTTTTTATATATATATATATACACAATTTTATATATTTACAATTTGATATTTATACAAGTAACTAGAAATCTGAAAATATTTGTAATCTTTTCAGGGCACTCCATTATAATTTATAATGTTATAAATTAAAAAATATAAATATTATATTGAAAAAGGATCGATTTGAATTATTTGGCAGTTTTTTTGTGTGTTGTGTATAGAAATTTATAATGTTTTAATTTAAGTGACTAGAAATCAGGATTTTTTTTCTTTTCATGGCACTTTATTATAAATTGGCATTTTATAAATTTAAACATTTATTATGTTTTATGAATTCACAGTTTTGTGTATTTATGAATTAGTGTCTGGTAAAATAAATTTAATTTATATGTATAAAGAAATGTATGTTTTAATTTATTTAAGTGACTAAATCAGGATTGTTTTTCTTTTCATGGCACTTCATTATAAATGTACATTTTATAAATGTAAACATTTATTATTTTAAATAATTTATGAATTTCACAGTTTTTGTGCATTTATGAACTAGTTTCTGGTAAAATATGTAATTTATGTGTATGTAGAAATGTATAATATTTAAATTTATTTAAGTGACTAAATCAGGGCAATCCATTATAAATTAAACAATATGATCAATTTAAACATTTATTACATTTAAAGTATTTTATTAATTATTTCAGTTTATTGTGTATTCATAAGCTAGTCTCTGATAAAAAAATATATATGTAATGTTTATAACTAGAAATCTGGAAATATTTTTTACTTTTAAGGGCACTCCTTTATAAAAAATAAACATACATTTAAAAGTATAATTATATATATTTTTTACAAAAGTTAGTTACTTGGCAGTTTTTTGTATATTCATGAACTAGTCTCTGGTAAATATATTTAGAATTTGTATGCATGCATGTATGTATGGATTTATAATGTTTTAATTTATTCAAGGAAATATTTTTTACCTTGTCAGGGCACTCCATTAGAGACGCCACCTAAAATAGACATGGTGGCCCAGGAGGACAAAACTAAACTGCTGAAGCAAGCGTTCCTACAGTTCTGCCGGTGAGTTTCCTTCACTTCGCTTGTGTTTGGGACTGTTGAATCAGTGACTGCAGCTCACAGATGCTCTGCTGTGCTTTGATCTGCAGTCATGATCTGGTTGGAGCTCAGAGCATGGTGTACGAGCTCTTTCCCAGCGATGGAGAGGGAAGTGCGGAGCTGGATGCCGTCGTGACCCAGATTGACCTGGACCTGGTGGACGACTACCCTGCATGTGACCCACGCTGGGCCGAGTCTGTTCCTGATGGTGAGAGATGGGGAGAAAACCTTTCATTTTTCCCCCGATAAATTATAAGTTCTTCTAAACAATCTAAAATTTATACAAGATAATTAAGAAAATCTTTTGTCCATAAATATTTCTTATCAAAAATGAAGGTATATTTGTAATTATTTTTATTAATAAATAATAAATGATTCATTAAAGGTTAGTTTTATACATATGTGTGTGTGTTTGTGCGTGTGTATTCAAACAAAATAATACAGAGAGACTTTTTATATATTATTTAACATATATTTAATATAAAATTCAAAAAATAATTCCTCTCAATAAATTGTATTGATTTATTTAGTGTGTAATTGTTGTTTTTTTTTGTGTTTTTTTTGCCTGAATTCATGAGCTAGTTTCTGGTAAGAAATACACCTGTCAGGCACATTTTGATTTTGATCTTTATCATTTCTTTTTTGTGGCTTATTGTGGAGAATATTCCACATATGTGTTGTCACATGGAGTCTAAAAGACAAACTTCTACGTTAAACCTAAGATGGCAAAAGTTGTTCATTTTGGACCCTGGTCAATTTGTAGTTTGTGTGTTTTGTCCTGTAGAGGGCGCTGGATTTACACTGACGTCTCTGATCCTGCTGCATCAGTTGGAGGATAAGATGAAAGCTCACCGCTGCCTCATGGACTTCCTGCTTCAGGTTCCTCAATAGCCACACAGTCTATGAGATACGCTTTCATTCTTCTCACAGTATTCAGCAGTGCTCTTTCTTTCTTTCTGTCCGCTCTACAGACAGGACTTCTAGATCGTCTCACTTCCACAACGGTGCGCATGTCCCCCATGTCCACGCGACTCTTGCTATGTGAACATGCGGAGAAGCTCTCGGCCGCCATTGTGCTGAAGAACCATCATGCCAAGCATCCAGAGCTGGTGAACACGGCCATCCTGTCAGCACTGAAGAAGAGCAACACCGACATACTGGCCAACCTCACGCCCGCGGACGTGTTCTTCAGAGAGGTGCCAGACTTCAGCACCCTGTTCATCAAACTGCAATGGAGAATATATATATTTCTCTCTGCTTTATCTCATGTCTGTGTCTCCAGGTGTCTCAGATCTCCTCCATCTTTGAGTGTCTGTTGGATGAAGAGGAAAAAGCTTTAAAAGAGCATTCGGATGCTGCCAGGTGGGCCGAGGTGGTGCTCAACGTCAATGACATTGTCAAGGTGCACAGCAGTCTTTCTTACATATTCATTAATTCCTGCATTCAGATATTCTTGAATCTGTGGGCCAGGTTGAATGTATCTAAGTACTTGTCATTTTTATCCCATAAAGAGAGAGATTTTTTTGTAGAATACACAGTACTTGACAGATGTTTGGAAACATTATGATTTTTAAATGTTTCTGAAAGGAGTCTCTTCTGCTCACCAAGGCTGCATATATGTGCTCAAAATGCATTAAAATCAGTAATATTGTGAAAAAGTATTACAGTTTAAAATAACTGTTTTCTGTTTGAATATATTTTGAAATGTAATTTATTCCTGTGATCAAAGCTGAAATTTCAGCATCATTACTCCAGTCTTCAGTGTCACATGATCCTTCAGATATCATTGTTAAAAAAAAAAAGTGACAGTAGAGACATTTATAATGTTACAAGAGATTTCTATTTTAAATAAATTAAATAAATAAATCTTTTAAGTAAATAAATTAAATAAATCCTGAATATTTTTTTCATGTTTTAAGCATCAGTTTTTTTTCAATGCTGATAATTTAATATCAAATACATTTTTAAAATGTATTTAATAATTGTATAATTTGTAAAGCAAACTGTTAAAAGTTTTTCCTACAAAACTAAATATTAAAGAATATTTTGCACATCATCATCATCTTCCAGTTTGTGAAATGAATAATCATGTTGTTTTGTGTGGTAGGATATGCTTCAAGCAGCAGCGCAGTACCGAGAGACCAAAGCATCTCTGTACAGAGCGCCAGAGAACTGCGGCCCTGAGCCCGAGTACATCCCATGGACAGGTAAACACACCTGAAAGGACTTCCTCTTCTTTTATTGACTACCACAGCACTATAAACACAAAAGCAGCTCTCCATCAGTATGAGCGTCATAGTTTCTTCCTCTCAGCCTCAGGAGGAGCGGGTGGAGTTCGGACCGTCATCACACGGCAACACGAGCTGATCCTGCGCGCGGCGTATCCTCACGCAGACGCGGAGCTGCGCGGCGTGCTGAGCGAGCAGCTGGTGGCGCTGTTGGACTCTCTGTTGAGCGGTTACGTGTCTCAGCTGACGTCTCTCCGCCGCACCGGACAACAGGAGCGCTACGTCATGCTGGAGAATGAGTACACGCAGAAACGCTCGGAGCTGCTCGCACCTCTCCGTGAGTTTTGATTGCTCATTTTACATGTCAGAATAAGCTGAGAAACGGACCAGATTATGTGCTTTATAGTTTTGTGTTGTCTGTGGCAGTGGAGTTGGGTCAGCATCAGTGGGTTGCGGCGCTGGCGGAGAAATACTGTGACTTTGACATATTGGTGCAGTTGTGCGAGCGAACGGATAACCAGAGTCGACTACAGCAGTACATGGTCAAATTCGCTGATCAGGTAAGAACCCCACCGGACCAAGAACTCTTAAATGTCAACACAAGCCACATACACTATCGCTCAAAAGTTTGGGGTCTGTATAGTGTTTTTAAAGGAAATTAATACTTTGTTATCAAGGATGCATTAAACTGATTAAAAGTGACAGTAAAGACATTTTTAATCTTAGGTCTGGGACGCCATATATGGAGCCCGGAGCGCGGCGCGGCGCAGACGCGGAGCCCCTCCGCTCGACCCACCGACACCCAAATATGGACGAGGATCGGGAGGAATTCCATTCGAATGCACGGACATTCCTTAATGGTTGTCGGAAGAGCAGGAAAAGCAGAGGACGGTGTATATAAGATGCAGCGCCTGCGGGTCATATAGCAGGAGCCGGCGGCACTTCAGTTTCACTTCACGACTCTGAGAGCAGCCACAGGTAAGCGCTATTTCACGAGGTCGGAAACTAGATTAAAAAGGACAGCGATTCGGAATCGGAAAATGTACGATGTGAATGCAGGGATTTGACGCTAATCATTATACAGCTGTTTCGCTTTTGACTTTGACTTTTAAAAAAAAAAATCACAACTTTTTTTATTCACTTCATTGCACTTACTCATATCAGAAACTTTTCTCTGTGTATCTTAACTGAATTTAATTTAAAAACAGTGGTCTTTAACTATATAAATCATCGGAGTGCGTTTTTTGTTTAGCTATTTTTAATAATTTAGTATATGTTTACATTTATTTGATCATATTGGTGCAAATGGAAATACAAATCGTATTTGACAATAAAAAATAACTGTTTCTCACATCTTTTCATTCAGATTCCACTCAGCTATTTAGTATGCTATAATTAAGAATCCTATTAATGCAGTTTCTCAATGTAAACTAATCATTTATCTGTTTGTTTGTTTTGGATAATGCTGTCAGTTCTCAACCAACTTGGTTTCCAGTTTGAGTGATAATGATTTTGTCGGGGTTGTAGAGTCCTTCAACTTCTCTATGGCTTTTTCTCATTGACTTTAATTGTAGAAACCATCAAGATGTGTGATGACGATGAGACTACAGCTTTGGTGTGCGACAATGGCTCTGGCCTGGTGAAGGCTGGTTTCGCCGGTGATGACGCCCCCAGGGCTGTCTTCCCTTCTATCGTCGGCCGCCCACGTCACCAGGTATATACAGAGATCCTTCCTGGATCTGTATTTGCCGTCGCAAGGGAATGATTGTATGGGTTTTCTTTGGGCTATTCTGATCATGCTGTATCCCTTGTATAGGGTGTGATGGTCGGTATGGGTCAGAAAGACTCCTACGTTGGAGACGAGGCTCAGAGCAAGAGAGGTATCCTGACCCTGAAGTACCCAATCGAGCACGGCATCATCACCAACTGGGACGACATGGAGAAGATCTGGCACCACACCTTCTACAACGAGCTCCGAGTGGCCCCCGAGGAGCACCCAACCCTGCTCACCGAGGCCCCTCTGAACCCCAAGGCTAACCGTGAGAAGATGACCCAGATCATGTTTGAGACCTTCAACGTCCCCGCCATGTACGTGGCCATCCAAGCCGTCCTGTCCCTGTACGCTTCTGGCCGAACCACCGGTAAGACAACATGCTGTAACTGAAAGAGCAACAGTTATATAATTACACACAGGGTATTTGACACAGTTGTAATGCTTACTGTTAGCTCTGACTGATTTCTGGTTCCCGGCTGTTATTAGGTATTGTGCTGGACTCTGGCGATGGTGTGACCCACAATGTGCCCATCTATGAGGGTTACGCTCTTCCCCACGCCATCATGCGTCTGGACTTGGCTGGTCGCGATCTGACAGACTACCTGATGAAGATCCTGACCGAGCGCGGATACTCTTTCGTCACAACCGGTGTGTACCTGGTCACTTTTTTACTGGGATATTTCTAGCATGTGTGAAACAGACCAAATAAACAACTCTCGATTTGTCGTCCACCACAGCCGAGCGTGAGATTGTCCGTGACATCAAGGAGAAGCTCTGCTATGTCGCCCTGGACTTTGAGAATGAGATGGCCACCGCCGCCTCCTCATCCTCCCTCGAGAAGAGCTACGAGCTTCCCGACGGTCAGGTCATCACCATCGGTAACGAGCGTTTCCGTTGCCCTGAGACCCTGTTCCAGCCTTCCTTCATTGGTATGTTTGAAAACATCTGAAATTATCGGTTGTTGTCTTACCTTCTAGTCCTCGATTTATATGCTCTCATCAAAACAATTGCACAGGTATGGAGTCTGCTGGCATTCACGAGACCGCTTACAACAGCATCATGAAGTGCGACATTGACATCAGGAAGGACCTGTACGCCAACAACGTCCTTTCAGGTGGTACTACAATGTACCCTGGTATTGCTGACCGTATGCAGAAGGAGATCACAGCCCTGGCTCCCAGCACAATGAAGATCAAGGTAATAGGGCCTAGAGCTTTAAAACTCAAGCTTTTTGCAGAGTTGCTTTTTCCATGTTGACTTTAAAACCGCAGACTGTTTTTTTGGATAATATTTGATCTCCTCTTCTTCTGTAGATTATTGCTCCCCCTGAGCGTAAGTACTCTGTCTGGATCGGCGGGTCCATTCTGGCTTCCCTGTCCACCTTCCAGCAGATGTGGATCACCAAGCAGGAATACGACGAGGCCGGCCCCAGCATCGTCCACCGCAAGTGCTTCTAAGCTCCCGGCTCACCATCCTATCATTGCTTCCTGCTCAGGAACCAAGCGACGGCGCATTGCTCCTGTGGACAGCTTTTCCACAGTCGTCATTTATGCGATGGCGTAGGAGCATAAACTGAGAAAAGGACACTAATGTCAAGGGAGAGAAAAATACCAAGCACTCTCATTGCACACAAATGTATTTATTACTGACTTCCATGGCTTGGTATTTTGGCGAATGCTGTTTGAAATGGAAGGACCCCGCTCCCTTAGATTCCAGTGACTCTGATATACGTTCCAATGTACACCCGGTCCAGTTGATGACCAACACAAATCACACTTCAACAGACAAATAAAACTGAAAATCTATTTTTAAACATGGTACTCGTCAATGAATATGTCATTTCAGTATTCTTATAAGATACAGTACACTAGGATTCAGTCCACATTGAGACAGACTAAACATAACTTATCCAACCTCTAACACGGCACGAAGTCTTGTTATGTCTGGATTTCTGACAACTATAAACCATCTGGGCTGTTTAAGTGGGCTCTAATGGAGGATGAATGCGCATGGGACAATGAATGGATCACAGAAGCATTACAGTAGCACTGACAGTCTTACAGTTTATAAAGGAATCATAAACTTTATTAGCTTATACCCGATTAGATTGATTACTTATAAACCTCAAAGGAATAACAGTACTGATTTAATACTGAATAATTTTCTTCTTTATATGGTAACTTTTGTTAGCTGTTAAGACATTTTTTTTAAACCAAAGTACATTGTATTACCAACAATGTATCATACCTCCATAAAATGTTTTGTTGTTGATAATTACGAGCTAATTTCGACTCATTCATGTTAACGTTTAACCAACAGCACAGATATAAAAATCCATATGAGATTCAGTTGAAGGGCAGAAGATAGTACATCCAAAAATGTCCATACCCCATATTTTGTTTCATATTTACGTTCAAATATTTTCCTGACAGACAAAGACCTTTTCTGCGCATGCGCTGAGAAAGTTTCATCACTAGTAATGTATGCATATCACTAGGAATGTAGTATAATGACTGTCACCTGATGTTCTCCAGCCATTACAAAAATATTAGGAAAACGTCTAACGCCACAAATAATTAGCAACTTCTATCCACTGGAATAAAGTAGACGATTATAATCAAATCAGGATCAATTAAACGGTAGATTGGATTGTGCGTGCGTATTTGCGCATCAAGTCCCCAGGCAGGTCAAGTGATGGAGTGCGCATGCGCACTGTAAATCACCAAAGCCCTAAAATCACCAAAGCTTGTTTTTCTAGTACGCAGCAGCCGCTCAACAGTGATGGATGGATGCATTTGGAATTCATAAGCATGCAAAAATAAAAATGTACGACTTCATCCAACGCTAAAGCACAAGGAACGGAAAAGAAAGGAGTGGGTGAGTTTAAAGCGCTTACATTTATCCGAGTCAATGTTTACCTACATACTCAGGTGAAGACAGACCTGTAAACATAGTGCGCATTGCACACAAATGTATTTATTACTGACTTCCATGGCTTGGTATTTTGGCGAATGCTGTTTGAAATGGAAGGACCCCGCTCCCTTAGATTCCAGTGACTCTGATATACGTTCCAATGTACACCCGGTCCAGTTGATGACCAACACAAATCACACTTCAACAGACAAATAAAACTGAAAATCTATTTTTAAACATGGTACTCGTCAATGAATATGTCATTTCAGTATTCTTATAAGATACAGTACACTAGGATTCAGTCCACATTGAGACAGACTAAACATAACTTATCCAACCTCTAACACGGCACGAAGTCTTGTTATGTCTGGATTTCTGACAACTATAAACCATCTGGGCTGTTTAAGTGGGCTCTAATGGAGGATGAATGCGCATGGGACAATGAATGGATCACAGAAGCATTACAGTAGCACTGACAGTCTTACAGTTTATAAAGGAATCATAAACTTTATTAGCTTATACCCGATTAGATTGATTACTTATAAACCTCAAAGGAATAACAGTACTGATTTAATACTGAATAATTTTCTTCTTTATATGGTAACTTTTGTTAGCTGTTAAGACATTTTTTTTAAACCAAAGTACATTGTATTACCAACAATGTATCATACCTCCATAAAATGTTTTGTTGTTGATAATTACGAGCTAATTTCGACTCATTCATGTTAACGTTTAACCAACAGCACAGATATAAAAATCCATATGAGATTCAGTTGAAGGGCAGAAGATAGTACATCCAAAAATGTCCATACCCCATATTTTGTTTCATATTTACGTTCAAATATTTTCCTGACAGACAAAGACCTTTTCTGCGCATGCGCTGAGAAAGTTTCATCACTAGTAATGTATGCATATCACTAGGAATGTAGTATAATGACTGTCACCTGATGTTCTCCAGCCATTACAAAAATATTAGGAAAACGTCTAACGCCACAAATAATTAGCAACTTCTATCCACTGGAATAAAGTAGACGATTATAATCAAATCAGGATCAATTAAACGGTAGATTGGATTGTGCGTGCGTATTTGCGCATCAAGTCCCCAGGCAGGTCAAGTGATGGAGTGCGCATGCGCACTGTAAATCACCAAAGCCCTAAAATCACCAAAGCTTGTTTTTCTAGTACGCAGCAGCCGCTCAACAGTGATGGATGGATGCATTTGGAATTCATAAGCATGCAAAAATAAAAATGTACGACTTCATCCAACGCTAAAGCACAAGGAACGGAAAAGAAAGGAGTGGGTGAGTTTAAAGCGCTTACATTTATCCGAGTCAATGTTTACCTACATACTCAGGTGAAGACAGACCTGTAAACATAGTGCGCTGAGACCCTAATCAGACTGTTTTCTGCATTAGCGACTAATATTTCAATGATTTTCCCCCCAGTTTCTTAATAACAGTAACTATGATTGCACCTCTGTTTAATGTAGCGTGTTGTAATAGCTTATGATTAAGCATGCATGAACATGCATGGCAGCATCGTCGCGATTTATTAATAAACGTGTATTAAAAACGTCCCAAGAACGTAAGAAATGCTCTTTAGAGAGATCGGATGTAACATCGGCTTATGTATTATGTAAAGAATATAAATAAATAATGTGTGCACTGGGCTGTATAACCTACTCTAAGAACAGGAATAGCAATACACTCCTCCGTGCACAGTAACTGATTGCAATACTAAAATCATCGCTATGCACACTATGCACTACTAAGAACAGATGGTGAGTGAGTCGTGAAGTATGCGAACGTGCATGGACAAGACTGACACATTATTATGTTCACTGCGTAGGTGATTATTTCAGCAGGGCCAAATGTCTTCCAATAACAGCATCATGTCCAAGAACATCCGGACGGAGTACATGAAGAAGTTCAGAGATCCCAAGTGGCAGACGTTCTCGAAATGTTACGAGGACTCTGTGAAATACAGACTGACGCGGAGGCTGATGGAGCAGACACACAGACCGTTATTTGGGGACGGATGGGACAGCGGGTCCGACTCGAGCGGAAGGTCCAGTCCCAAACTGCAAGACGGGAACGTCTCGAATGCCAAACACTACACATCCTCATCAGAGTCCAAGAACGAGAACGCAGAGGTTCAGAGCTCCTGGAAGCCACAGGTGAATGGAGAAGTTCACACAGATACGAGTGCAACCGTGGAAAGCTCACGTCCCTTGGGTAGGTTCATGTCTTGCCAGCTTCAGTGTGTTGGAATGACTGAAACCTGATTTATATTGTCATTTCTGAGTGAGCTATTCCTTTAAACCAGGGGTCACCACACTCCTGGAGGGCCGGTGTCTTACAGAGTTTAGCTCCAACTTGCCTCAACACGCCTGCCTTGAAGTTTCAAGTATACCAAGCAAGAGCTTGATTAGCTGGTTCAGGTGTGTTTGATTAGGGTCAGAGCTAAACTCTGCAGGACACCGGCCCTCCAGGAACAAGTTTGTTGACCCCTGCTTTAAACAAACTACTCATTTTGCTTTTATCGCAGAGAATGGTTATAAAGATGTGACTCCTAACGGACCATCAGAATCGAATCCAAAACGGCGACAGAGACAGCGGGCGCCCCGTTCAGAGCCATGCTACCCTAATAAAGTGCTGGATAGTGATGAATCTCAGCTATCTGTATCAAGAAAACCATCCAGGGCTAAGAGCCAACCACCGGGCAACACCAAGGAGCGGACGTCCAACCGTGAGAACAGACGGTCTTTTATCCATTATGACTGGGCAGAAAGGCACATTGAGACCAGGGACCGAAGGACACCAGATATGAGAACATCTATGTCCGCTGGAGAGGTGAGGCCTGATATTAACAGCAGCTTTCTGTATTGAATCTGATATGTGACCCTGGAGCACAAAAGCAGTCTTGGGAGTCGCTGGGGTATATTTGTAGCAATAGCCAAAAATACATTGTATGGGTCAAAATTATAGATTTTTCTTTTATGCCAAAAATCATTAGGATATTAAGTAAAGATCAGGTTCCATGAAGATATTTTGTACATTTCTTACTGTAAATATATTAAAACGTAATTTTTGATTAGTAATATGCATTGCTAAGAACTTCATTTGGATAACTTTAAAGGTGATTTTCTCAATATTTGGATTTTTTTGCACCCTCAGATTCCAGATTTTCAAATAGTTGTATCTCGGTCAAATATTGTCCTATCCTAACAAACTATACATCAATGGAAAGCTTATTTATTCAGCTTTCAGATTTTTACCATTCAGAAAAATTTACCATTATGACTGGTTTTGTGGTCCAAGGTCACATGCGTCACATGCGTCACAAAGTTCTGAGATATTGTTGTAAATATATTCAAAATATATATATATATATAAGAAATATGTTGCTAATATTACATCCAGTCATACTTTATGGCCATATATTAAAGAACATGTTTTTTTTTTAATTAAAAGTTTCAGTTTATAATGATAACATATTTTGGCTAGAATGTTTTATTTATTTTTTTGATGTATACAGAAATTAATTGCTAATCATTTTTATTACAAATATTTAAAAACAAATATATATATTTTTTCTTATATTATGTGTATATATATATATATATATATATATATATATATATATATATATAATTTTTAATAAAAGATCATTTCTATATAAAAAATATTTTTATTACTCCAGTTTTTTTTAAATTATATTTTAAAAAGCTGCACTGTATTTTTTCCTGCATGGGTATCCATTAGCAGAAGTGAACAAGAGTGTTTTTAGCAGATTTGAATAAATGATACAAACAAAGAGGGACATTTTGAAGTGACTAAACAGCCGTGTACTAATCAGTGGAATGAAGCACTGTGTGACATCTGACACTGCGTGAGGAAGCGGTGAATTATTCAGCGTGGAGCAGTGATATCCTGAATCTACAGTCAGATTACCTTCTCTGGTATACAAAAGTTTAGTAGGTTAAACAGAGCTGGATTTCACCAGTGTAGAAAACTGCAAATGAGTCGAGTCAGAGCTCCATGAAGCTGAATAAATCTGAATTCATGTTCAGATACATCGGGCCGACGTGGGCGTCCAGACACGAAGAGAGGCTAAAAATGATGGAAGATCATCAGAGCGCCGGCGGGCGAGGTCCGCTGACCCGGAGAAGTCCCGAAGATCAGCACTGAGTGGGGCGGACGAGCGCTGGATGACCGAGTACATGCGCTGCTTCTCTGCTCGACTGAGATAGAGGCTGATCCAGGACCAGTTCATGTCACTGGATTTGATACGAGGAGGCCGCAAGAAAAAGATCCCAAACCAGCACTACAGAAGAGTTTGATGCCACTGAACAACTGACAACAAAAACTGAACAAAAAGTTACACGCACTCCTTTAAATTCAATACGATATACCGAAGTTCTTTATGAAATATTACAATACTTCATATTTTTTGATGCTGGTTACAGTCACTTTCTCATGAATGCATTTAAGGACCAAACATTGATCTACTACAACCAAAACACATTTGGTATCACAAATACTTTGTTTTTAATTTGTTTCTAATTATTTATTGGCATTTAATGAACATTTTATTTCCAGATCTTCTGTCATGATTTTTAACTGCAGGGATTTAATGATCAAATTGCATTTTTGAGTGGACCAAGCATTTCATGTAAAGATGGGTGATTTGTTTCTGACTCGGATGCTTGTTGATTCTGAAGCGTCCAGAATGTTATGTCAGCTGTAAAACGTACTGTTCTTTTGAATGTGATTGACGATGTTTGGTTTGTTTTAATCGATCACATGGTGAATGAATTTGTGTTTGAGAGGCCGTGTTAGAAGTGCAGTGTTGTGCAGCTATATCCTTTTGCAAGTCGTGAAATGTTTTCTAAAAAAGTGTATTTTCCTCACCGGTCACCAACAATCATCATTTAAATCCACTTTTTGCACAAAGATGTCAAGTAATTAATATTTTTAGATGGGAAAATAATTGAGGGCTAGTTGAAGGCCATCGTTTGATTCTTGTGTTATTTATTAGAGCACAGATTTGATATAAAAATACATATGTGCACACATGTATATATTTAGCTTCTCTGTGGTGTTTCAAATGCATCAGCACTGATCATAGACACGTTGAATGTGTCGTGACCCTTTACTTGAACCTTCGTGGTTCGCTGGGAGACCTTTCCTCTGCTCTTTATCTTCATAACTGGTTGCCTGGACTTTTTTTATTCAGTTATTCACTCATCATTTCATAAAAGGAAACTCGTTCAGTTTCAGGCTACTGACACTGTTGTTCTTGAATGAAGTATATGAAATATGCTAACTTGTGTTTACATTTTGACCACTGTATTTGTACATCCGAACATGCACAGGTAGATATATTTTCACCTGCAGAACAGAAGTACTCTTAATGCATTGCTATGAATAAACTATGTTTGAGTAACATCATGTCCCCTCGATATTATGTTCAGAAATCACAATATCATACAGCGCAATATATTAAACATCAGTATAAGTTTTAAGGCATGAATAAACACATTTTGTGTTGTTTTGTTCAACACACAGATTGTGCTATTTTTAATGATATTTATATCCAGAGTATTTTTTAATCGTTAATTTGTTTGTATATGTGTGTTTTGTTTGATCAAATAATACAGTGGGGTCCAAAAGTCTGAATCCACTAGTGATATTGCTATTTTTTGTTCTTTTCTGATTTAATGTTATTTACCACTTATGACTGGATTTGTGGTCCAGGATCACATATAGGCTTTCTAATGAAGAGTTTCTTCAGCCATCCAGCTATTTGCACATATGTCACAAACTGTCAGGCATCCACAGCACGGTCCAAATCACCTCGCCACCTCTGAGACCAGCTGAGGTTTAGTCTGGACCTGCTGATGGACAGCAGACGGCTCAGCGGTCTGAATCATGTCATGATGTGATGTATGTCTTTGTTTTCAATTGGCTGTTAAACAGCATGATCAGAAGTGCTGACATGCCATTGTGACCTGTTTAACCAGCTCTATAAATAAGACACCTGCTAAAAGTCTAATCTCACTGACAGCTGCACGTCTGTGCGATACTGAGGACAGAAAACCAAAGAGTGTGTGTGTATATACTAGGAGATGTGCCAGAAAGTGTGTCTCCAGAGAAGAGTTCTGTTTTACTGGTATAATGTGTCTAAACTAACATGTGTTGCTAGTTTTCTCATCAGAAGCTGGTGAATCTGTGCTGGCTGAGTTTGGTAAAGGCTCTGAGCACTCAGAGGTATGAAACTTTAGACACTCGTGTTACACTTGCACACCTCCTTCCCGTTACTCAGCAGATCCTGGGAGACGCTGATGAAGACCATTAACTAGACGAGCAGCTGTTTCCATACCACACCTGTCCACATTGATCTTCTGTTGACCACTGGACGAGGAGCTTTATAAGAGAGCAGATTGTGAAGGTAGCACACAAATACATCTGGAGAATGTCTGTTAAAGAGCGCTTCATCGGGAAATCAGTGTACAAACATCTGATGAACATCTTTTAAAAAGCAGTTTTAGTCAAAAACATCTTCTAAATATCTAACATCTGACAGAGATTTTTATTACGTTTTGAAGAAGTCTCTTGTGCTCATCAGGGCTGCATTTATTTGATCAAAAATACAGAAAAAACAGTAATATTGTGAAATATTATTACAATTTAAAATAACAGTGTTCTATTTTAATGTAGTTTAAAATATAATTTATTTCAGTGTTCAAAGCTCAAAGCTGTCACATGATTCTTCAGAAATCATTCTGATATGCTGATTTATTATCAATGTTGGAAACCGTTTTTGATAAACATGATAATCA
This sequence comes from Sinocyclocheilus grahami, assembly GCF_001515645.1. Classification (NCBI taxonomy): domain Eukaryota; kingdom Metazoa; phylum Chordata; class Actinopteri; order Cypriniformes; family Cyprinidae; genus Sinocyclocheilus; species Sinocyclocheilus grahami. The sequence continues at coordinate 1,318,274 of NW_015505360.1, read as the reverse complement.
GAACCAAAACAGATGTTTTTAGCAGATACGCCAGTGTCATCATGTGCTTGTTTTGAAGTTTTACAAAAATCAACATTAAGATCAGTGTTTTTATGATTAACGAAAACTATTAAAAACTGTGGTTAAAATAAAATATAAATATTAGGGGGAAATAGAAAAACTTAAAAATGAGACATGTTGCCTTGGCAACTAAGAAAAGCTCAAATAAAACTTAAATAAAACTAAAATTACTCAAACTGATAGAAACATTAAAAACAAACTAATGAAAATGAAAAAAAGAACAAAATTACTCAAATTAAAATATGGAAACCAAAGATGAAACTAAAAGACAAAAATAATAAATGCTACAATAGTATATAAATACGAATTCATGTAATTAATATGATTATATTTTAGAATAATATTACAAATACATGTTCAAATTCATTTCAAATTTATGTTTGAAATGGTAAAAAAATTGCATTGTGCCACTTTGTGTGCATCTGCTAAGAACACCCATGTGAACTTGAGAAGAACTAACATTCACTAAAAACCACCAAAACACGAGCTGAATAAACCCGGAGCAAATGTGATGAAGAAAAATTACGTTAGTGAAGAGAAAGGATTCTGCAGCATTTCAGAACAAGCCGATACAGATACTTAATTTGATGTTTTATTGATTTCAATGACATTCAGACCTTTATTGTGCCTTAAAACATCCGAAAGCATAAATCCCAGCAGCAGCCACACAGTAGATGCTTCAGGTTGGACGACCTTGACCTCTTGGCTTCACCTGATTTTCACAATGTAACGCAACAGTGTTCTCTACAGGTGAAGCTCCAAAAATACTCTGCTTCCAGCACTATTAGACAGACAATTAAAGGTGCTGTATGTAAGTTTTTGACTCTACTAAAGCATAAAAATACCATAATATGTTTGCAGATATTTAAGAAACATGCCAAGTTAACATACTTGTTTATCTGAAAAACAATGCTACAGTCAGTTATTCTCCTTTGAAAATGTGAGTTCCAGGCCGGAATGTCGGTCTCTGTTTTGGTTTGGGAAACCCGCCCACTGCCAGTTTACCCAATTGTATGTCGGGACCCCAGGTTGACAGTTGGGAGGAAAACAGTGCGTATTTCATTTCATTCATCATCAAGTGCGCTCGTTCCTGTTGGTGTTGTCAATCTGGCAACCTGAGTGTGCTCAAGTCTGAGAAGGAGGGGCTGGGTGAAAAAAACCCTCTCCAATATTTAGAATTTGGACTGCAATACCTAGATCAACCACTCGGTGTCAATCCTACATACAGCACCTTTAAATCCTTAGATTTAACACTATTAACAAGTGACAAAATATTGTTTCCAATCATGGCTGCTGGAAACAAAAATATACAACTCACACTCATTAAGACATGTCATCCCCCCAGCCCCGAATACCAGTTATTAAATGAATTATCAGAAACATACAGACTACGCTTCAGTGAGTCCTAATGATAAAATCACCCTGGTTCAGTGGGGTGAACTGAACAGCTCTCAAGGCCTGTTGTTCTGATGTTATTCCTGCATGATTTCCGCAGCAGGTGGGGGTTGAGGTCAAGAGATCCTGTGAGGGGAAAACCAGTCGCCATCTGCCCGCCTAATTCCCACAGGTGGCTTCTGTCTCGACCCATTACAGGATCAGCAGCGGCACAGGAGCCGATCTGCACGCCAAAGAGTTTGGTAATGACACCTAATAAATCATGATATAAAAACGGAAAAATGAAAAAAAAAACACTAATTTAACTTATATATTTTAATAATTGCATGCAGCTCTATACATTTCTGTAGCCCAAATATTAAAACATGGTGCTAGCAAAGCCAAGGTTATGGTTTTAAATTCAAGGGAATGCATGAACTGATAAATGTTGAATGCAATAAGACGCATGTAAACAAAACATCATACTATACAGGAGTACAGCAGGTGTAACGCAGACATCAAATCCCTCTCCTTCAGTCTTGATCTTCAGTCTGTTCACAGGATCAGCTAATCCACTGCTATGAATGCAGGGTACCGGGCCAAATGACACACAAAAACACTTCTGGGTCACAGGTATACACAACACATAACAGGTGACGCTAAATGAGGTCCTCAAGCTCAGTCCCAATTAAGACAGAAAATAAAAAAAATACATATATAATTTTTTTGATATATTTACAATTCAAAATAACAGTTTTCTACTTGAATATATTTGAAAACGTAATTTTTTCTGTGATGCAAATCTGAATTTTTTAGCAGCTATTATTCCAGTCTTCAGTGTCACATGATGATATCTAAAATGTCTAGTCAACATGAATCAAAACTGACCCTATTTATTTTCTTAATGCACGTTTTCATTATTGTGCATGATTCACTACATTATTCCAAAGACAATTATTGTAAACTTTATATAAAATTGCAATAACAGCCACTTTTCGCAGTAAATCCACATCCTGTTCTACATTGCTGCTTGTTATACTGTTCAATTTGGAAATGCATCACATTAAAAAATCTGTCTGTGAATCCCATTTCATCTGGAGGTTTGTTTATATTGTGAGATAGTGACTATAGCGAGAAAGGCAACTCAAACCCACCAGTGTGGCGTAACTGGATTCTCCGTCACTGAAGGTTAAAGCTCTGGACGCAGCTCAGTTTCCTCCACCATGTTTCCGAGAGCTGTTTGATTTTATCTGGAGTTTTTTCTCTTAGCGTGTGCATCGTCGGCCACGCCGCCTCCTCCACGTGCTGCATGCTGGCCAAGATGGCACCGTCGAACACTTCCTTCAGGTTCTTCTGCGTCAGTGCTGAGCATTCAGCAAACGTCACGGCGCCGATGCTCCGGGCGCACAGGCGGGCCTCGTCTCTGCTCACCGGTTTCTCCTGGCCGTCTGAGAGTCGGATCAGCACCTGGACATCCTCCTGCAAGTCACACTGGGTGCCCACGAGGATGATGGGAACTCCCGGACAGAGACGATGAACCTCAGGGGCCCAGCGGTCCATCACGCTCCTGAAAGAGGATGGAAGGACCACGCTGTAGCAGAGCAGGAAGACGTCAGTGTCACGGTAACAGAGTGGACGGAGGCGCTCAAACTCGTCCTGAAAACAGGAAGAAAAGTGAGGCAGCTGCCGCATTTTACTTAATTCAAATATTACAATCTATATTTAGCAATATATACCATACATTACAAAGAAGAGCAGCAAAAACTTGCATAATTTTCTTCAACCTTGCAAGTGCTTTTCTATTTATAACACAAGATATGCAAGCAAGTATGACAAATGATGAATTATAGCAGCAGTGTTGGGAAAGTTACTTTGGAAATGTGATAGGTTACAGATTACAAGTTACCCTATTTAAAATGTAATAGTAGTGTAACTTTTCAATTACTTTATTAAAGTAATGTAACTTATTACTTTTTGATTACTTTTCTAAATTTCTAATCAATGTTTATTTGCAACTGTTAATCATTTTCAAACATTTACACCATGCAGGGTTAACTAGTGCTCAACACGGTCAGACTTTCAAAATCCTTCATCCCTTGAATTAAAATGATCAAATTTGAACACATCCACCACAAAATCAGACTTTAGTACCGCCTTTTACTTTGAGATTGATCTGAAGTTCAATGCAGATTTAAAAGCATAAGAAATAGTTTACTGATACTGTTTTTGAAACCAAATCTTTGCAGAACTACAGGAAACACTGCATCTAACAATGGTTTGGAAAAAAAATAGTTCATTAAAAAATAATAATAAATAAAAGCATATACATCAACTCAAATATACATATATAATTTTTTTGATATATTTACAATTCAAAATAACAGTTTTCTACTTGAATATATTTGAAAACGTAATTTTTTCTGTGATGCAAATCTGAATTTTTTAGCAGCTATTATTCCAGTCTTCAGTGTCACATGATGATATCTAAAATGTCTAGTCAACATGAATCAAAACTGACCCTATTTATTTTCTTAATGCACGTTTTCATTATTGTGCATGATTCACTACATTATTCCAAAGACAATTATTGTAAACTTTATATAAAATTGCAATAACAGCCACTTTTCGCAGTAAATCCACATCCTGTTCTACATTGCTGCTTGTTATACTGTTCAATTTGGAAATGCATCACATTAAAAAATCTGTCTGTGAATCCCATTTCATCTGGAGGTTTGTTTATATTGTGAGATAGTGACTATAGCGAGAAAGGCAACTCAAACCCACCAGTGTGGCGTAACTGGATTCTCCGTCACTGAAGGTTAAAGCTCTGGACGCAGCTCAGTTTCCTCCACCATGTTTCCGAGAGCTGTTTGATTTTATCTGGAGTTTTTTCTCTTAGCGTGTGCATCGTCGGCCACGCCGCCTCCTCCACGTGCTGCATGCTGGCCAAGATGGCACCGTCGAACACTTCCTTCAGGTTCTTCTGCGTCAGTGCTGAGCATTCAGCAAACGTCACGGCGCCGATGCTCCGGGCGCACAGGCGGGCCTCGTCTCTGCTCACCGGTTTCTCCTGGCCGTCTGAGAGTCGGATCAGCACCTGGACATCCTCCTGCAAGTCACACTGGGTGCCCACGAGGATGATGGGAACTCCCGGACAGAGACGATGAACCTCAGGGGCCCAGCGGTCCATCACGCTCCTGAAAGAGGATGGAAGGACCACGCTGTAGCAGAGCAGGAAGACGTCAGTGTCACGGTAACAGAGTGGACGGAGGCGCTCAAACTCGTCCTGAAAACAGGAAGAAAAGTGAGGCAGCTGCCGCATTTTACTTAATAATTCAAATATTACAATCTATATTTAGCAATATATACCATACATTACAAAGAAGAGCAGCAAAAACTTGCATAATTTTCTTCAACCTTGCAAGTGCTTTTCTATTTATAACACAAGATATGCAAGCAAGTATGACAAATGATGAATTATAGCAGCAGTGTTGGGAAAGTTACTTTGGAAATGTGATAGGTTACAGATTACAAGTTACCCTATTTAAAATGTAATAGTAGTGTAACTTTTCAATTACTTTATTAAAGTAATGTAACTTATTACTTTTTGATTACTTTTCTAAATTTCTAATCAATGTTTATTTGCAACTGTTAATCATTTTCAAACATTTACACCATGCAGGGTTAACTAGTGCTCAACACGGTCAGACTTTCAAAATCCTTCATCCCTTGAATTAAAATGATCAAATTTGAACACATCCACCACAAAATCAGACTTTAGTACCGCCTTTTACTTTGAGATTGATCTGAAGTTCAATGCAGATTTAAAATCATAAGAAATAGTTTACTGATACTGTTTTTGAAACCAAATCTTTGCAGAACTACAGGAAACACTGCATCTAACAATGGTTTGGAAAAAAAATAGTTCATTAAAAAATAATAATAAATAAAAGCATATACATCAACTCAAATACGGTTATCTAATAAGCATGTGTCCTATTCTGTGCACTAAACTCCTGAAACATTGGTGTCTCTTTGTATATGATATGACAGTTTTCTCAAAATAAGTAAAAAGCTCATGAAGTCTAGAGCAGATCTAGAGATTATGTTTATGTGTTTGTGTACTCGTATATTGATGGCAGAGGCTGAAAACACCGCGAGCTTCAGTATAGGCCTATGTGTAGTAAATGAATGCGCATGTCTGCGGGCCGTTATAGGGCCGTATGTCTCAGAGTATTCAGTGCAATTTGGGAAAGAAATCAATTAAATCTGTATGTGGATGTGTGTATATATTAAAATGTAATCCCCTTTGTAATTGTTAACATTTCCATAAGTAACTGTAATTTAATTACACATTTTTTCTTAGTAACT
>NW_015505360.1:1304969-1307469 GCF_001515645.1 Sinocyclocheilus grahami | reverse complement strand
CTGCACACTCCTTGAACAATAATTTTTGGACAATTTGTTTCAAGAAGGCTCAATAAAAAATAATGTTTGAGCACCGTACAAAGAATTCAGCCTCAATAAAGCATTAAAGTCACTAAGCGCCTCCCTCGCACATTAAATAAGTCTACATTCTCTATAAACTTGAATAAATGGCACACAGTCGCTCTGGAGTTTCTCTTAGTATCTCATAAATGGTTGCGGAGTCTAAAGTGTGTGAGCACAGGTCACTCCAGAGCCACGGCCTCCATTGCGTGCTGGACTCTGTCTTCATTAAAGTTTCGAGAAACCATGCCTTTGCATTTCTGCCTGTGAGCTGAATAGGCCACGGGTAAGATAGAGTGTGTGTGTGTGGAGATGACCACTCCACAGCAGCTGTCTGTCCAGCTTGCAGGGGCATCGGTACACAAAAGCCCCTCTCCCCTGGGGCAAGACTCACAGGGCAGGGGTCTAAGACCTCTACAGAGAGAGCACAAGAGCGACAGAATGCAGGAAAGCCAGAGAAAAACACTGGAGGAAGAGAAGGCTGAGTGCTGAGAAAGAAAGAGCGCTTCACCCCCTCACCTTCAGGACCCCTGTTTGTCCCCGAGCGCCCGACGTGTAAGAGAGAATTCCTGAAGAGATCACAACAGGTGCACAGTGGAGAAACGCTGAAAAAAAGAGAAAAACAAAGAGAGAAAGGGTGAGAGTGCAACAGGAAGACAAAAAAGACACTTAAGTCCAGTGTGACTTAAAAGAACTGACTCCAGACCTGCTGTCAACAGGTACCATCAAATATTTAATATTGAACATTTAAATTTCCAACATTGATAATAAATCAGCATATTAGAATGATTTCTGAAGAATCTGCCCCACTGTATGTATGTATATATATATATATATATACACTAATGCAGTTTTTAACTATGTAAGTAACACGTAAACTTGCTAGGTGGCATAATATTTTACAAAAGGTAGGAAAAGGGTGAAGCAAAATTAAGCAAAAGTGTCTCTGCACACTCCTTGAACAATAATTTTTGGACAATTTGTTTCAAGAAGGCTCAATAAAAAATAATGTTTGAGCACCGTACAAAGAATTCAGCCTCAATAAAGCATTAAAGTCACTAAGCGCCTCCCTCGCACATTAAATAAGTCTACATTCTCTATAAACTTGAATAAATGGCACACAGTCGCTCTGGAGTTTCTCTTAGTATCTCATAAATGGTTGCGGAGTCTAAAGTGTGTGAGCACAGGTCACTCCAGAGCCACGGCCTCCATTGCGTGCTGGACTCTGTCTTCATTAAAGTTTCGAGAAACCATGCCTTTGCATTTCTGCCTGTGAGCTGAATAGGCCACGGGTAAGATAGAGTGTGTGTGTGTGGAGATGACCACTCCACAGCAGCTGTCTGTCCAGCTTGCAGGGGCATCGGTACACAAAAGCCCCTCTCCCCTGGGGCAAGACTCACAGGGCAGGGGTCTAAGACCTCTACAGAGAGAGCACAAGAGCGACAGAATGCAGGAAAGCCAGAGAAAAACACTGGAGGAAGAGAAGGCTGAGTGCTGAGAAAGAAAGAGCGCTTCACCCCCTCACCTTCAGGACCCCTGTTTGTCCCCGAGCGCCCGACGTGTAAGAGAGAATTCCTGAAGAGATCACAACAGGTGCACAGTGGAGAAACGCTGAAAAAAAGAGAAAAACAAAGAGAGAAAGGGTGAGAGTGCAACAGGAAGACAAAAAAGACACTTAAGTCCAGTGTGACTTAAAAGAACTGACTCCAGACCTGCTGTCAACAGGTACCATCAAATATTTAATATTGAACATTTAAATTTCCAACATTGATAATAAATCAGCATATTAGAATGATTTCTGAAGAATCTCGTGACACTGAAGACTGGAGTAATTATGCTGAATATTCAGCTTTGATCACAGGAATAAATTATATTTTATTAAAATAGAAAAACATTATTTTAAATTGTAATAATATTTCACAGTATTACTGTTTTTTTCTGTATTTTTGATCAAATAAATGCAGCCTTGGTGAGCAGAAGAGACTTTTAAAAAAACATAAAAATATGTTTAAAATGTATATAATATATAATGTTTTTTATTTTTTAAATATCAACATTAATATAATTATTTACAATGTTAATTTATAAAATTATATTAATGATGACAAATTAAATTTACACAAAATTTCCTAAATCAATTTTTATATTACACCATATTTAATATTATTATTACTAACTATTAAGCTTCTATTTTTTAAATTTTATATTCATTACTATAAACTATGAAGTTTGCTATTTTTAAAATACACAAATATAATTAAAAAATAACATACACACATATAGATTTATTATTTATTATTGTAACGTATTTTTATATTTATACATTATAATAATTTAATGTTATTTAATAATAAAAAAATATAGTAATATACATATATATATATATATATATATATATATATATATATATATATATATATATATGTGTGTGTTATATCAG
>NW_015505360.1:1285396-1304898 GCF_001515645.1 Sinocyclocheilus grahami | reverse complement strand
AAAAAAAAATATAGAAATATATATATATATATATATATATATATATATATATATATATATATATATATATATATGTGTGTGTTATATCAGTATTAATTATTCATTATATTAATAGATTACAAATTATATTGGCAAAAAAAATGACAGATTGATTGGCCTGGTCAGTATCCATCATCACTAATCCTCACTAAACAATCGTAAGAAACACAGGGGCTGATTTTCAACAGTTATTGAATTGTTCGTTTAAAGGTGAATATAAACATGAGCATCATGGTGTGCGTGTATAAGTCCCTGATCTAGAATCATATCTGATGTTGAGCAGTGATGGATGAGATGTCAGAGGACGGCCTTCGACCGCTGACTCCAGATCAGTGCGTGCATGGAAAACAAGTCCTTTTGTGAAGAAGCTCTTCCCACGAGCTTCATCTTACCACCGACACACTCAACACCTGCCACCGGCTTTGTCTTAAAAGCTGAACTTAGTTATTCTGTTTTCTGTGGCTATGTTGAGGGCGGGTCACTTTTGGAGGGTGTGACGCTGACATTCAACACTCGATTTTGTTACAGAAGTGTGTTGGAGAGCGTGATTACTGTACCTACGGCTCTTGTAACCTACAATCACACCCAGTGTGTCCCATCACGCACCATGTGTTTCATCCAATGTGACACTCGAGAGCTTTAGCATCCCATATAAATGAACTTGAATGCATGCGATACGCTCCAAACACACACACACACACACACACACCTGTGTTGTCAGCGTTGTTTGGAAATGAGCAATCATCTTGCAACAGATTGTTTGGGCCTGTCTGGAAGATAGTGCTCATGACAAAGGCTCATAGAGAGCTTGACTCCTCAGGGAACGTGTGTGTGTGTGTGTGTGTGTGAGGGGGTGATGGAAGTATGGAGCAGGGGGTATAGTTACTGCCCCCTCCTCCTCTTTTACCCCTTTGTGGGCCTTCTGAGGAGGATTGAGGAGGTTAAAAGGGAGGAGAGGGAGAAGAAAAGGAGGATGGGGGATGTGTGAGGCCTAAACACAGGTGCCTACATCTGTTCATCCTCAGGGCAGATGCTGCTGCAGAGAGAGACAGAGAAAGAGACAGAGAAACTTTGATGGGCTTCATTTTCATAACAAAAGCCTGAAGTACTTCAAGTCAAAAGTTTGGACACACCTACTCATTCTTCATTATTAGGGTTTTTCACACTTTAGAGTAATAGTCATCAAAACTATGGGGGAAACATATGGAATTAGGTAGAGACCAAAATACAAATTCATGCTCTGCTCACTCTGGACATTCATCAGACATTCAACTTCATGAGGTGCATCCTGGGATGTTTTCACACTACTAAACACTCCTAAAAATAAAGGTTTCAAAAGCGGGTTTTCACAGTGATTCCATAGAAGAACCATTTTGGTTCCTCAAAGAACCTTTCAGTGATCAGTTATTAAAAGAACATGTTTTTCTTAGTGCGAAGGACATTTTAATGATCTAAAGAACCTTTTTTGAATGGAAAGATTCCATGGATGCTAAAGGTTCTTCATGCAACCATCAATGCCAATAAAGAAACTTTATTTTATGAGCGAGGGAGGAACATGAGCATTAAACGGTGCTTTTCCTTCTCTATCCATTTTAATTAAATTAAGTTTATGCACAGTTTACATTGTGACCCCAAAATGTATTTGGACACTTAAGTTACACTTCATGCCTGAGTATTGCTGCTTCAGAGAATAAAAAATATTAGCGCAAGTGTCTGTAAAGGATCTTTTCTCTTCGCAAACATTCACTTTTCTTCATTTTTTGCTCAATGTCTTTGAATAAGCTGGTGTTTTAGTGGTTTTTAGTGGATGTTCATAGGTGTATGAGCAGGTGAATGAGCAGAATAGGTGGAGTACTAAAATAGTATTAAGTTTTAATATAGTTTAATTAGTCTAGTTTAATACAATTTTATAGTTTACAAACATTATTTATGTTTTGCCAAGTATACTATTTTATATTTAATTTGTATGTATATGAATGGTCTCATATTGGCCAAAAATTGACAAATTAATTGGTATGGTATTTTTTTATTATAAAAAAAAACTCATTTAATATTAATAAAATTGAATTAAAAAATCTTTTTTTAAAAGTGCATAGTCCAATATTGGCCAGATTAATCTGACTGGCATGCTATTTTAAAGTATACATGTGCTTCTTTAAATTAAATGCCACTTTGTTTGATATGTTCTTATCTACTGCAATGACATTCAGATATTTTCAATGTGACTTAGGTGTATCAATACTTTTGGGACCACTAAGCCGTTAGCTAAAAAGGTATTTGCAATCATTATAAACATACAGAGTGAGATGCGTCCAAACTTTTGACTCACAAGTTAGTGGAACTACGAGAGAAATCATATTTAAAAACAACAACAACAACAGACTCGTCACGTGGGATGAGAGCGCACTGCATCGACATCTTTAGCGTGGGGATCGTGGTGTCAAAAATGCCTATGACTTGTCAAATCGATATGTTGAGAGAGAGACAGAGGTCGATATGTTGTGGTGGCATCAGTCCCTGGAGCCCTCGAAGCAGATGTGTTTTGATACGCGCAGGCACGCGACAAGAGTCAGCTCCCAAACGTCCACGCCTGTTTCCTTACGCTCGCACACACCCACAACAGACGCACACGGGCGCAAATAAGAGGATCCCTGCGTAATTGTTGAATGATTGCATCCCCTTTGGGAGGCCCCCGAGAGAAGCTCAATGAAGCCACGACCACCATGTCCATGGCAACGGCGCATGATAATGAGCCTCGTGGTCAGAGTCGGGGCGCGCGTGGATTGTTGGGGCAGCTGGTCAAAGTAATATGATCTGAAACAATGCTCGGACCACAGGTAGCCTGATGAACGCGCGTGTGCATACGCGCTTTCTCTGTCTTAGCAGAGCCATATAATAAATATGCGACTAAAACACTTATTTCTGATTCAAAAGGTTGGGGGCGTATTAGTGAAAGTACTTTTGCTAATTCTTTTAAAAAAAATGTTTTATTACAAGTATACTTGATCGCACACGTACATCAAGGAGACGTCTATTTGACGTCTGTATCTACATTTGCAAGATTTTTAGAGTGTTTGCTCATCTATCTATAGGACATTTCCTATCAGATGTCAAATAGACGTTTAGAAGATGTCTTTAAGATGTTTATGATTTAGAATGCATCTGTACACAGCCGATGCTTTCCAGATGAAGAGATCTTTAACAGACATCTTGCAGACGTAAGTGCTATCTGGGGTATGTTTCGAATGGGTTTTATTAATGATAAACGTTTAAAACGAACTAATCCAAACGAACGATTAGTCGCGTTTGCTTGAAGGGGTAACCATAATAACACGCGCGATCAGTTTCGCGGTACGTCGATAAAGTTTGACAAGAACAAGAAGTAGGCTATATCACAAACTACCAGAGCTTTATTTACAGCGTTTGTGGCACGGTTAGTTAGCTGTGCAAGCAGCGTCACAGTTCGTTGCGCGACACATTGCGCGAAGAAAATTACCTTCAGTGCGCATTTCACAATTGAGATGTTTAAAATTCCCTTAAAAATAACCAACACCCTCCCCAAAAGTGGACACTGGATGCGCGCGCATCTTCTTCTCTCGCTCTCCCTGCTCTATCATCCATGCAACCTTCCTCAATCTAGCGCCACGTTTTTGTAAAACACACCGTGGCGTATCAAATCAGATTCTCCAACCCCTTCGCCGATCGATAGGTCGCAAACAACATTATAGCCCCTAATTGTGATCCCCACACGACTTCATATGATCGATCCCGTGTGATGCGAGCCCAGCTTAGGTTCCCACGGCCGCCCATGTGCTGTCTAACTCCGCTGGGACTGCAACACTTCTGGCTTCCCCTGCGCCATCTGGCCCCTGCCGGCCCATACCGTTACAGGTTCTTTAACATGCTTCTAGTCCAATTTAGACGCAGGGCAGTGAGCACACACACACACACACACACACGGGCTGAGGGAGGGAGGAGACAGGCGTTTAGTCAATGGCAGATGGTGTGTAAGGGTCTGGTCGCGTCTGAAGGCGTACCGTAGACCCCCTTCAGTGACTGTCCCCCGAGGGGCTTCACAATCAATAAAAAACGAAAGCGCAAAGAAAGGCAAGAACAAGAAGCGAGCGAGCCGGGTTTGAGTTAGGCTACTACAGGCTCCAACACTTCATCTATAGACTTTCTTCACTGCTAGTTCATTCCACAGGGGAGAATCAGCGAGCAAAACCGGACCAAAGTTGTGGCTCAAGCACTCATTTTTGCCTTGTATACTGCAAAAATATAAAAGTATAAGTATATATTTTATAAATATAAATATAAAAAATCACATGAAAAATGAAAGAAAAGTACAAGTAAAAACAATGCAAACATACTACAGTAAAACCTGTAAAATAGTTACCTTTAAGTTACAAAATATCACAAAATATATATGGAAATAAATACATTTGTAAATATATTATATTGTGAAATGTGCATTAAAAGCTATATATATATATATATATAAATAAAGAATAAGTAGTATAGAAGTATGAACTTACAATTAACTACTAAGAAAAAAATACTCAACACATTAAAATAATAATATTCAATATTCAAAATACAAAATCATAAATAAAAAGTACATGAATCACCTGCTTTTTTTATGAGGGAAAAATATGCAAAATCGCATTTGTTGAGCTTTATTAAAAAAGTTAGCTTCTTGTGTGTTATATATTGCATTATTGGTTGTTTAATCAGTGTTTACTGCATTATGGTTGTGTTGTGTGTTATACTGATGGCGTTTTTATGGGTCACACTTTGTATGCTACTGATGAGTGAGGCCAATTTGATCAACTTTAATTCATCATGTGACCTTATATGTACCCACCTGTGTTGTCATCAGAAAGTTTTACAGTTATGAATGAATGCAAAAAAAGTAAATATATAAGATTGGCTTGGTATTTTAACATTATATCTTTAATGGCTTATGTAATTAGTAAAATATGCAGTATACATTCATTTGTAACATACAAATATTACATTTGTAACATTATTACAAATTTTTTTACAGTAAAAATTCACAGCCAGTTTATTTTAAATAATACAATTGAACAGTGTAGAAACACAGAAACCTTATCTAGCACTAAAAATATAGGCTATATGTGAAAAGACGAAGGGGAAAAGAAGCAGAAGTGCTAAACTCACACAGGGAGTAAATACAGAAAAAGAGGAATGCCAACTTTTCCAGCTCATTCCCAATGTCCCACCCTTGCCCCCTGCCACAAGCAACGTTTCACTAAGAATCCATTTTTTCCACTCTATGATGTCAGAAAATTTGGCTCATTTAAAGGTTGGTGGATTAGAAATACAGAAAGAGCTCAAAGCATATCTTAACACAGTGATGTAATTTGTCTCACTTGTGTTTGGTTGCTATGGACCTCAGGCGAAAAGCTTTTGTGCTTAAGAAAATCGCTCTTAAATGAACGACCAAATTAACACCCCCACCCCCCCCAGTGCACACGCGCAAATCTGCCTCTTTTTTTCTTTTGCACACACACACACACACACACACACACACGCACACACACACACGCACACACTTTTTTCACACAACGAATACTGGCTTGGAAAAAATCGTAGCCGGTTCTAATGTAAGACAACAGTCCGGCATCGAAGACGTTCAAAAGACCAGCAAAAACAAACATATATTTATTTAAATGGGCTGCTGAGAATGGAACGATAAGGAGGCGATTTGCTTGTTTTTGTGGGGCTCCGCGGATCCCCCGATTATGAGAACGGTAGCGCAGGTGCTGCCTGAATTACCATACAGCTGAGAGCAAACTTATTCGGCCTGCACACAATAGCGGAGCGCCCCGGGGATGGCCACGCGAGCAACACACACACACACACACACACACACACACACACGCTTCGGACTCTTTCACTGCACGTGTTTAGTACACACACACACACACACACACACACACACAGTGGAAAAGGGAAAGCAAGTGGAGAATTTGGCCTCCATACAAATGATGCGTATTCTTTTGTGAGTTTGCTTGACGCGCACACAGTAGCCCGAGGAATGTTTTTAGACACAAATCAGGACTCAGGAGACTCCCTGAAGCAGGAAAGGCAAAGGGAAGTAGACAATTGTTGAAAACTTTTTGAGGATTTTATTCCTCAAATGTGCTGGAAGTGAACTTTTAGATTAGTTTAAATATGCCAAATACGCACGCGTTTTATAACTCCCTGAGCGAATAAACGAACACAAAAGAACACAAAACTATCAGCTATTTTCGTGTCGCATCGTACATATATTCTAATGCAAATAATATATCTATAATAAATAATCTAACGTCTAAACCTTCAAGTTGTAAATTACCGTCACTTTTACGCACACACAGCAGCGCTGATGTGTTTAGGAGAGGTTGGTTGGTAGGGGCTGGTTGCAAGGGAGCCGCATTGTAAAGCGTGGGACAGATTGGGGGTAGTGGTTCATTAGCATATTATTACCCCGGCATGTGGCACCCCGTATAAAACTAGCGGCAGGCGGCCTCGCTCCAGATACAAACGCACAGTGTCCGCGGGAGAAGGACGTGAGGAGGGATGCTGGACCAGTGACAAACCCTGGTTTATAATCAGACCAAGAAGGAACTAAAAGAATACACACGAGCATATTTTCAGCTTTTCTTCTCCGACCTCTGAGGATTATATCACTCCGACGGAATTCAACAAGTCCTTAATCTGGGACTTTTCAGTTTGTTTGGACACACTTTTTCTGGGAAGAACTGGGGATTCTGTTACTTTGTGCGCACTTGACATGAAAGGGAACTGCGTTCATGCTCAGTCTCTTCTGAAAGCAAGCCTCTTCCAATGAATCAGTCGGCCAAAAGTAAAGGCTTTTAATACGAGGGATCCCCTGACTGATCTGGGAGCAGCCAAGTTGCTCAAAGACTTTCAAAAACCTATTTATTTATTATTTATTCATCATGGGACGCTACTTGCTGTTGCTCTTCTCCATCCTGTACATGCTGCTCTGCCAGGTAAGACTGACTTCTCACTCTTGTCTAAATCTAAAGCAATGTGTTTACTGCTATCACATTTAGATCTAATATTCAAACGTTGATTCTTCTCCAGGCATCTTCCTCAGGCGTCTTCGAGCTGAAGTTGCAAGAGTTTTTGAACAAGAAGGGCGTGCAAGGCAACAAGAACTGCTGCAAAGGTGGACTGACCACACCTTACCAGCAGTGCGACTGCAAGACTTTTTTCCGCATCTGCTTAAAACATTATCAGCCCAATGCATCTCCAGAGCCACCCTGCACCTACGGAGGCACCGTCACCCCTGTGCTGGGCTCCAACTCTTTCCAAGTGCCAGATACCTTACCTGATGGCTCTTTCACCAATCCCATCAGGATGAATTTCGGTTTCACGTGGCCGGTGAGTACTAGTGCATTGACTTTGACTTTGAGAAGTAATTCAGAAGTAATGCTCAGCTCATTTTCTGATGGATGAATCTGTTTTTTGCTATTGCAGGGAACCTTTTCTCTTATCATTGAAGCAGTGCATGCTGATTCCAAAGAGGATCTGACAACAGGTATGTGTTCTCATAACAGAAAAAGAATGTTAATATGAATATTTTTGAACACCATGACTGAAAATCGTCTTCTATGCAGAAAACCCAGAGCGCATCATCAGTACCATGACCACACAGCGGCACTTGACTGTGGGCGAGGACTGGTCTCAGGACCTGCACAGCGTAGGTCGAACCGAGCTCAAGTACTCCTACCGCTTTGTGTGTGATGAGCATTACTACGGCGAGGGATGCTCTGTGTTCTGCCGGCCTAGAGATGATGCATTCGGTCATTTCACCTGCGGAGAACGTGGCGAAATCATCTGCGATGCCGGGTGGAAGGGCCAGTACTGCACAGAATGTGAGTAAAAATATTGTGTATTAATATAGTAAACATTGCATAAAATCCCATCACATTCTGTAAATGTAATGGTGTTTGTTTGAAAAAGTAAACCCAGATTTGAAAACACTGCATGCAACTTATTTAGAAAAGAGAGGGAGAAAGAGCAAGGGGAAAAACAACAAAGTTAACGGTTACGAACAACTTGTAACTAAAACCCCCACCCCCCACACTCACACTCCCCCTTCCAACCCACTTTCACAACACACCACTTGATTTATTCCAGTCGGGAGGAGGAAAGTTTTTAGGAATAATCTCACGCGTGCCATAAATTTACATGCTGGTGTCCGATTGGTTGGTCCCAGAGTGGGCCGGCTGCTGATTGGCTGGCGTAGGGGAGGTATTGTTTGAAGTGGGCAGCTGCCGGGAGTGCGCAGACAATGGAGCAGCTGTCGCCCGCTGGCTGCGCATACACCAGCTGTCCACTCTTATCTTCCCTACCCGGAGACATTGAGAGCACAGGAGGGAGAAAAAAAGTTTTGACCCACAGTGAAGAGAGGGAGGAAAGAAGGGTCCCCTTGTTTGTGAGCACCCTATTGTTGTCATGTGTTAAGAAGAAATTCTTCAGTGGTGATTAGGAGATTTGAGCATTTTTTAGCAAGAGAGAACGCTAATAGGTTTAAGTGACTCAACCTCCCTCTTCATCTGACATAAAATGTCCTAGTTAGGATTTATGGAAAACAAAGTTAAAATAAGAAAATGTGCCTCCATGATCCTAATGCAGGTGTTTTGTCCTCCTTACAGCAATTTGCCTCCAGGGATGCGACGAGGAGCATGGCTTCTGCGAGAAACCTGGAGAGTGCAAGTATGTTTATTTCATTGTTTATGTCATTAGCTATTGAAATCACCTCAAGGATCGATTTTCTAATTGGTCGATTTGTTTATTTTGTGCATCAGGTGCAGAGTAGGTTTTAAAGGCCGCTACTGTGATGAGTGCATACGTTACCCAGGATGCCTTCATGGAACCTGCCAGCAACCATGGCAATGCAACTGCCAGGAAGGCTGGGGTGGCCTCTTCTGCAACCAAGGTAAGAAAGCGAGCAGAGCGAAAGAGACACAAAAGATCAAAGAAAAGCCTTTAGAATGGCCTTGAAAGACTAAGTGACACAAGGATGTTTGGTAGAGAGAAGAGACGCTGGCTGAAAGAGAGATATGAAATAGACATTCAAGTACACAAGAGCGAGCAGCAGCTGTCCAGCTGCAGTCCAGCCATGTGTCGCTGCTTTGGGTCGGATTAATCCACACATGCTCAACATATGTCCGCCTCTGTTACAGATCTGAACTACTGCACACATCATAAGCCCTGCCTGAATGGAGCCACTTGTAGTAACACCGGTCAGGGCAGCTACACCTGTTCCTGTCGGCCAGGATTCACGGGAGCCAGCTGTGAGATCAAGGTCAATGAATGCACAGGAAACCCCTGCCGCAATGGAGGAAGCTGCACTGTGAGTGTAAATGTTTGCCAACATGTAAATTAGACTTGTCCACAAAGTACAAACCAATGCTTTTGCATTAAATCTTGTTCTTTTGCTAAGCATCCCGTTCCTTTTGCGTTTACAGGACATGGAGAACACCTACAGCTGTACCTGTCCACCTGGCTTCTATGGCAACAACTGCGAGCTTAGTGGCATGAAGTGTGCAGATGGGCCGTGCTTTAACGGTGGACGCTGTGCAGACAACCCCGACGGTGGTTACTTCTGCCAGTGTCCCACAGGATATGCAGGGTTCAACTGCGAGAAGAAGATCGACCATTGCTCCTCCAGTCCATGCTCTAATGGTATGATGCACTTTTGTATTTGCACTTCATGAATCTTTGTGATCAAAGGTGCTCCAGAATCTCATTCTCTTCCCTTTTTGGTCCTCAGGTGCACGCTGCATCGACCTGGTGAACTCATACCTGTGCCAGTGTCCCGAAGGGTTCACGGGTATGAACTGCGATCGTGCCGGGGATGAGTGCTCACTGTATCCTTGCCAAAATGGCGGGACTTGTCAGGAAGGGGCCAGCGGTTACATCTGCACGTGCCCACCTGGATACACCGGACGAAACTGCAGCTCACCTGTGAGCCGCTGCCAACACAACCCCTGCCATAATGGCGCCACCTGCCACGAGAGGAACAACCGCTACGTGTGCGCTTGTATTCCGGGATACGGAGGACGCAACTGCCAGTTCTTGCTTCCGGACAGAGCGTCCCAAATTGGCAGCGACGTTCCCTGGACTGCTGTGGGATCGGGAGTCCTGCTGGTGCTGTTGTTGGTAGTCGCATGCGCCGTGGTGGTGGTCTGTGTTCGCTCAAAGGTTCAGCAGCGCCGACGGGATAGGGAGGAGGAGGTCGCCAACGGGGAAAACGAAACGATCAACAACCTCACGAACAACTGTCACCGTGACAAAGACCTGGCCATAAGTGTCATCGGGGCAGCACCTTTAAAGAACATCAACAAGAAGATTGATTTTCACAGTGATCACGACGACTTGAGCATGACAACCGAGAAGGAGAAGAGGAGCTATAAGACACGACATGCTCCTGCAGACTACAACCTGGTGCATGAAGTAAAATACGAGGTGAAGCATGAGGTGAAACTGGAGCATGCTGGAAAGGAGATGGCGGTAAAGGAGTTGTCCGATAGCTGCGATGATTTAAAGTGCCAATCTCTACAGGATTCTTCCGAATTTGAGGAGAAGCGCAGGAAACGTCTGAAAAGGTACAAAATTGTGTTCGAGTATTCTTGTCCAAGATCATTTCTTTGAATATTCACTCAGTGTCCTCTCAAATTTAGGCATCGCTAACACGCTACTCTCTTTTTTCTTTACAGTGATGCATCAGAAAAGTCAAAATATTCAGAGTCAATGTATTCTGAATCAAAGTATTCTGAATCAAAGTACTCAGAATCAAAGTATTCAGAATCAAAGTATTCCGATTCGCTGTATTCCGAGTCAGCATGTGCGTCGGCATGTGCATCGGCATCCACGTCGGCTTGTGTCGACACCAAATACAAATCCGTCATGGTGATGTCGGAGGAAAAAGATGAATGTGTAATTGCAACTGAGGTGAGTGTCACATGTAGTTGACTTTACATTATGCAAAGAAAGTATGTCCATTTAGCATTCTTACCTTGAGTCTGAGAACTAACAGACGTTTTGTTGTCTTTTCCCTTTTCCCATCTCAGGTGTAATGGGCCTGCAGGAAGCCGATGCTCATTGTGTCCTATGGGAGACATTTTGAACTCCCTAAGAAAATGCTGCTGCTCGAAACCTTGGGTGGAAATGTCCCACCTCATGACTACTGCTGCTGAGAAACTAAGACTGATTAACTGATATTCAGGATGAGCTGGTTCTCTGTACTGAAAGAGGCACAGGCAGTGGTGGCCTGTAGGCTTGGAAACTTGTGGAAATTATAATGATGGCAGGAGTGTCATTAAAATATCAAATGTAGTTGTAAAATTTACCTGTAAAGCCATTTTTAAGGTGTTGGACAATATGTGTCCATTTTTAAATGTTTTTAACGTGGGTTCATCACACGAAAATGGCATTAGGAAAGAAGTAACAGAAAGTGAATACAAGAAAAGAAAAGTAAAGTATCGCAGTGTTTTGCCATGTGATGTCCAATAATGTGTCAGCATTGTGGCAACGTTTTAGCAATATTTTGGCAACATTTGCTGGTTTTCCGCCAATAATTCCCACAGGCTTTTACTGTGCCCAGAGACTGCACCAAACATTAAGGATGTTAAGGACGTAGTTTAAAATAAATGTGTCACAAATTGTTTTGCCATTGACTGTCTCTGTGACACCGTGGTGAAGTTGTGGTAACATTTTAGCAATATTTTGGCAACATTTGCTGGCCCCACAAGTCAGTGTACAAGGGACTACATCAAAACGGTGGATGTTCAGCCATACTGGCCTGTCTTGCACTGGGTTAAAATGTCACATGATGTCATATCCTGTCACATGACCAGTGGAATCTATGTGTAAGTACTCAAAAAAAATCTCAAAGTCTTCCAAGCCTCCGCTTTTTTGCATTATGGTTTAGAAAATGTATGTAATTTGTTTTTCGACGTAAAAAAAAATTACGTTTTGTGTTGTTGATGATGAATAATATCCTTGTTTGTATGTTTTTTATTTTCTTTTTTATAACAAGAGTTGTATGATTTAAGTTAATTTATTTTTATTTAAGTTGTATTTCTAAATATTTGTAATGTTTTTAAGATTATTTAAGTTTGCGTTTTTCCTAAGTTGTTCCTGTTACTTGCAAAGGCACTTCGGGTTGCTGGGATGTTTTGAGAAAAAGTTATTTAAAGAAGGATTGTAAAAATGTTATTAATGCTATTGTTTTCATTAACAGGCTTTTGTTTGATTTTCTTTCTCTGAATGAAGTTTTAGCTTAAATTATTTTTCCAAATAAAGATTATGAACTATCGAAAGTATTTCATTGTTTTATTAACTCCGCCACACACTTCTGTTTCACATACACTGGGCTTAAATGTTAAAACAGAGCATGTTTACATTCATATTTGAATGCTGACACAATTCTTACAGCATTTTCAGCCTAAAGAAAAGGCTGACAAACTTATAAACTACCAAAAACAAACTGCAAAACCTTTAAAGTGCTGTGAGACTGCTAAATTGTAGCCCTTTTTTCTAATAAGCCTCTTTTGTTTCGGTTCGCATTTTCTATCAGTCTTTTCTGGATGCTGGATTTATGACTTCTATATGCGCCACTGTGTAAGGGTTGGAAATGGTTCTTTAGAAAATGGGGAATAGATTGGGATGCAGGTTCTTTATAGGGATGAGAACGAAGCTAATCATTAACATCTGCTCTGGCCTCTCGGTCACCCCATACTGGGCTATTCATGGCTTTACCCCACATTCTGCCTGTTGCGGGTGCATCGCTCAAGAGAAGGGCCTTTGAGAAATGCCGTCAAATAGCTGCAGGATGTTTACAAGTTATCCAACCAGACTAGAGAGAGAAATTTAAGGCTTTGGGGAGGGGAAAAACTGAACTAGTTGGCACATTTCCTAACTGGATGAAACTACTTGGCAGGTATTTTGGCAGGAAAGCCTTGCTTGATTTCAAACCCTCATCACCAAAACTACAACCAAAACCAAGAAAAAAATAAAAGTTTTTTTAATGATGTTCTCTTGAGCTTTCTATTAAGAAAAAGTTGGTTTGAGATTTTGTATCCTAACACTGATGCAGCTAGAGAACAAAATGTCTTTTGTTGAGCTTTTATGGCTAAACATTAAGCTTGAGGAGAAGTTCAGAAGAGTTCTGGCTGAGGTCTCTTACAACACTCATCAATGGAGCTCTGGGGAACAGGCAGAGTCACACAATGTAGCGGCGGACAATAGCAGATACAAAAGGGCACCATTTGGGAGAGGCAGTGTGTGCCTATGAATGGAGGGAAGGGAGGGGGCAAAGAACGACAGATGTTGTCTGTCCTCCTGAGTCAAAGCGTCCTGCAGGCAGAAAACACCAGCTAGACCCCACATGGCCATGGAGGAGAGACACAATGGAGACCCTTCAGCTCACGTCTCTTGGTCTTCTCTGATATGTTGCAACGTAACTTTAAACTACTTCACATTGTGCTCCAGTAAAGTACTTCACTTGATTTAGATATTCATCCTGAGATCAAATGTTAAATGCTTTATTTAGGATAGTTTTACACTTTCTTTTCATCAAGAGCAGCCTCACTATTATTACTACTCATAGTTAAAGTTATGGAGTTTTCAATACCCTTAACACTTAGCAGCCTCAAAGTAACCTCGTACAACACCCTAGTAACCACATAGCAACACCCTGGCAATCGCTCAGAACACCTTAGCAACTTCACAGCATTGCCCTGGGAACCACTCAGAACACTCTAGTAACATCATAGCAACACCCTGGCAACCACTTAGAACACCTTCATAGCAACCCCCTGGCAACCACTCAGAACACCCTAGCAACCCTTATAGCAACACCCTGGCAACCACTTAAAACATCTTCATAGCACTGCCCTGGCAACAACTCAGAACACCCTAGCAGCCTCATAGCAACACCCTGAAAACCACTCAGAACACTCTAGCAATGTCATAGCAACGCCCTGGCAACCACCCAAAACATTTCAGCATCAAGGTGGTGTGTTTCGCACAGGCAAACACCACATAAATTTACTTTAGAAAATGTGCAAACAAATAAAACAACTGAATGTTTGGTTCCTAAAGAGTAAATATGGGTGTGGCCTTTTATATTAAAATTATAGTGCAATCGTAATATTGCTTTTTGTCAGAAGGCCTTTGCCAAGTGCAACCCAAGAAGATTAAAGTGTTCTGCACTTCAATTAGCATTAGAGCTTGAGATGCCAACAGTGTGACTTCATGGGGAAAAAAAGGGGAATAAGAGGTTTGCTCTGTGATCCCATTGCATTTTA
Source organism: Sinocyclocheilus grahami (assembly GCF_001515645.1). NCBI lineage: Eukaryota > Metazoa > Chordata > Actinopteri > Cypriniformes > Cyprinidae > Sinocyclocheilus > Sinocyclocheilus grahami. The sequence goes on along the minus strand of NW_015505360.1, from coordinate 1,290,505 downwards.
ATGAGCCGATCATGTACAGTCCTCAGGGAACAGACCGTAACACTATATTCCGGCACAACATGGATGCTAAAATACGAAACAGCAGCGTACTCGAATCACAAAGTCATCAGTCACGTCCAACTGAGCTGCGAGAGCATGGCTCATGCCCACCGATGCTGGATATGCGCCGGAACCAGCAGGTGAAGGACCAGAGTGTTGGAAAACTGACTGGGGAAGAACCAGAGGCAGAGCTGGAAATAACTGAAGAACACAGAGGATGAGGAGAAGAACATGTGAACTGGGAACAGGAGCACAAGGAAGAGGACTCGGGTGCAACAGGGACAGACCAGGTGTGATGAAATAGTCATGAGGAGAGGCAGAGTCTAGCTTAAGTTACACCTGCCGCACCTAAAGTAATGAAGGAAAGAGCCAGAGGAGGAACGCCACAGAGATGGGAAGACGCTGGCAAGGGCATTAACGAAGTCTTGGGAGTGTTGAGAAGGTTTGTGGAGTGTTTTATTTGTGGACTTCTGCTTTTGGATTGACTTATGTGCTATTATGTTTCATCATTGCTGGTTACTTTTGTCTTATGTTAAAAGGTGCATGTCTTGCTAACCTTGCATGTCTCATGCCTCAAACATATATGTAGATGTTAAATTGAGTTACTGTAAAATGTAACATTACTTGATTAGTAGCTTGAGCTCTGGCATAAAAACCATCTAACCTTTAAGCCTCAAGGAACTTGTTTAACCCATGAGCTACATTCAAATATCCTGTTTCTGGTACAGATCCTGCTAAGATTGCACTTATCGCTGTATTTAGGAGTTAAAAGTCTCTACCTTCACCTCAGTGATGTAAATTATTCAAGAGTGCTTGGATTCCATCACAATCTGGCAATCAGGGAAATTAAGGTGATGCATCCTGAACAAGCAGCCGCTGTGATGTCAGTTTTTCTGCGCTACTTCGTCTCTTGACATGACCGTGTGCATCAATCTGGTGTGTATTGTCAATCTGAAAGGCTGTCAGAGTAACCAGATGATCTACAATAAAACGAAAATCAGATAATTAAAAAATGCATTTTGTTGTTTACATGCAAATTAGTAAATGGACAATGCAATAAAGTTTCTGTCTATACAACAAAATTTCAACAGTGCACAGAAACACACACACACACACACAAAAAAGAATCAGACTAATGGGCAAAAATCGGTTTTGCTTAAACCAGAGGTGCCCAAACTATTATTATAATTAACTAAAACTGAAACCATAAAAACATTGTTACTAAAATAACGTTTTATAACATAAATTACTTACAATTTAATTTCACCTAGCAACATTTCTAATTTTTTAGTTCAACTTAGTGTACTAATAAATAAAACTAAAATTAAAATACATTTATTCAATTTTTAATAAAACAACAAAAGATATAGACAAAAAAACGTTAAGTTAAAAGTTAATGTTGCATTATTTCCAACTATTTTATATAAAAATTTAAACTTTTAAAAATCGAATTCATTTATATTCTCTACATTTCAATTAGAAAATAAAACAAACAATATGTTAAAAAAATTAATTAGAAATTAAGTTACAAATTAATTTCAAAGAGAAACAGAAATTAAAACAAAGAGTGTTGCGCCATCTGCTTTAATCAACTACTAATCAACTTCTCTGCAAACCAGGAACAAGTAGCACAGTGTCAATTTTTATAAAATTGTTGAGAAATTTAGGCAAATAGATAATTATCTACCAGTAAGAGCACTGTATACATATTGAATTGAGTTGAGAGATGCATAATTCCACAGATAACACAAAAAAGTTGCATGTGGACTAACTTATCAAGAAAGCAAAATGTAAAAAAAAATTGTCAGCAGAATAAATCTGACGATCTTTTATGTGCAGACACAAGCAACAGCTCTAGACCAAAGCGTGACCTCTGAGAGTTGACCTGAAGAACTCAACTGCAATCTAAAGGAACAATTATTACTGAACTAAGAGACCGAAAGCATGACTCGACTGGAACCTGCTCTCCAGCGCTCAGAAAGTCGCTCTGTGATAGAAATGCAGAGCAGGAGAGGGAGCGCCAACACAAGCAGAAGAGGAAGTGTCAGCCAACACACAGGTGAGATTTAACCCCGTAAAGCCTTACATATGAAATAATAGTCAGAAAAAAACTTTTTTTTAAAGTAGAAGAAGAAGGGGAAAAAAGGGCCAAACTGGGCAAAAATATATAATTTGGTGCAGTAACTGATATTTATTTGGCTAAAAAGCTTGTAATGTAAATCAATGAGATCTTTATAATAGTAAACAGACTACTTACATAAAAAGCATTTAAATATCAGTTGTCACTATATATTTCCAAATAATAAGTCTTAGTAAGATGTAATTGTAATTTCAAAACTTATAATGCAATGCAATACAATGATGACTGAGAGAGCCTCAAAAAAAGTTCCTCAAAAGCCTGATGGCTCATATTTGAAACTCACATTTTAACATGTTTTTTTCTTAAAAATGATGTGTGGATAATCAAGTAAACCAAAGCTGCTACAGTCCAGTAAATGTTCATCTTGAAACATTAACAACATAATAACAATAATTCTTGCATTTACTTTTATATTTACAATTTGAACAAAAGGCCTTGCTAAAAAAACTGTAAAGACATAAGACATGTAGTAGATTGTGTACAACAGGGCTTGATAATTAGAAATGTGCATATTAATTATGATACAGTAGGCTTTATACTGTAGGTCTGCAGAAGTGAGTGTATATTAGTATATTTTGTCCTGTGTATTCAATAATCAATGAACAATACTTAATAATGTTAATTATTTAACCATTTAATTATTCATTTATTTTAATAATTTGTATGCATCAGCACAATATCAATGCATATCTTCCTCAAACAGAGACTAGAAGAGAAGTGGAACAAAGCAGCAGCAGCCGCGCCGTTTTTAAAAGAACCAATCGCTTCCTCTCACGGGACAGGGAACAGGAAGATGGCAGTCCTCCTGCTCCCATGCGCCACTTCGAGAGAGGCCACCCTCTTCCAGTCACCCACAGTCCTGAGCGCAAAGCCACCATCCCCTTCCGAAACCCAGACCTGGGTCTCCCGTCCAATAGGAGGCGCTCCAACAATCTCAGCAACGAGGCAATGAGTGGCCTCTCCCCCCAGCGACACATGTCCTATTCAAATTTCAGACGTGGGGACAGCCAATCTCGTGCAAGCCCTCGCTCCGGCAGTCCGAGATCTACCAATGTTTCGCCACAAAGGCGAGGGGAATCGCACAGTTCGTCCCATCGCCGAGGTTCCGCCGCACACGGTCACCGGATGTCCCACACGTCCTCTCAGCAGACTTCTGGGAGATGCACTCCATCACGAAGACGAGATTCGGTGGTCACGTGCACCACATGTCCCTCACAAAGCTGGGGTCCAAATAAAAACGGGGAATCCTTTAGCCCCGCCAACAAAAGAAGCCCTTCCCAGAGCTCCTACGGGCACAGCTTGGATTCTGAAAAGCTGTATAAGAATCTCAAATCAATTGCAAGTTCGGCTGAGTCAGACGCCTCTGAAGAAAGGAACGGCTGGTCAAAAAGACATTCTGATGTGGAAATCAATGGCGATTATAACAAACGCAACCACAGTGGTCGCAATAGCGGTCGCAGCAGTCAAAAGAGTGGAGGCCGCAATACTGGCTACAACAGCCGGGATTTCTCTCCAACAGGAGGCTACTGTGATGACAAAACAAGCCACGTCAGTCGAAACAGTGGTTACAACAGTCGCAACAGTGGTTCTAACAGCCCTGGTGCCTCAACACCTTATAAAAATGATGATAAACATGGTACACTAAAATACGGTACTTTGAAAAACAAAAGCCGCAGGAATGGCGGATACTCAGACACCACAGACAAACAATACAGATCTGATTCCCGCCAATCTATAAGCCCCACCCACTCCCCTCTAAGCCCCGCCTCACCTGCATCAACGCCAAACATCTCTCAATCAAGGTGGAGCCGGAATCAGGTTCCGTCCCCTGATTTGCCCAAATCCCATGCCTTAACTGCAGAGACGGATAAGCCGGTCGATGATCGGAGCAGAAGCAGCATCAGGCGGGGCTTGGAGGCGCTAATTCTTTCAGAGAACACCAGGTCTTCCAGTCAACCAGCAGTGCCAGAGATGACCATTGAGGATTATGTGATCATAGCTGATATTCCCCGATCTAAGCTGTACCCTGAGGAAGAAGAAGCAATAATAGTCAGAAGGAGGACACAGAGCCGGAGCCCACGCAGAGACAATCAGCACAGGTCAGAGATTTGAAGAGAGATGGAGAGTGGTACCACGTTTGCACTGACATGGTGCTGGTGCTGATGCAAAAGCAGATGCCTAATCTGAGCATTTCCACAGAAAAAATAGTGGCTCACGGAAAGTGATGGACATCCCAAGACAAGTTACTACAATCCCTTTATTTCCAGCTTCCATCTTAATTATAATTAAATAACTTGTGTCCATTACATCAGTGTTAGCAGAAGTTTGGCAAACCAAATTACTGAATGTTAAAATAAGGTCTAAAATTAAGCTTAAAATGTAAATAAACAAGTAAAGTACAATATCAGGCGTTTGCAAACTTTTTGATGGATCATCAGATACGAAGATTCCCAGAGGATGGACTATTTTCCTAAAAGCTGTATGAGAAAAATAAATATTACAGTACATCCTTAAAGGGGTCATATGATGCGATTTCAAGTTTTGCTTTCTCTTTGGAGTGTTACAAGCTGATTGTGCATAGATAAGATCCCTGAAGTTGCAAAGACTAAAGTCTCAAAACCAAAGAGATATTCTTTATCAAAGTTAAGACTCTGCCACGCCCCCCTAAAACGGCTCGTTCTAACACGCCCCCACATATCTACCTCACTATGTGGGAATATTAGCATAATGCCGCCCAAATGCGCACGCAAAGAAAGAAGGCGTGGTTTCAGTAACCGCAGTTAGTGTTGAAGCAGCATGTCAGGGAGACGCTGTGTGTTTCAGTGCAAAAGCAAAAGCACTTTATTTGGCCTTCCGAAACTTGGCGAAAGTAGATGCATTTAGGAATCTTTAAGATTACTTACAACAGAACAGCAATACATTTTATGGAC
>NW_015505360.1:1273491-1284264 GCF_001515645.1 Sinocyclocheilus grahami | reverse complement strand
TGTCAGGGAGACGCTGTGTGTTTCAGTGCAAAAGCAAAAGCACTTTATTTGGCCTTCCGAAACTTGGCGAAAGTAGATGCATTTAGGAATCTTTAAGATTACTTACAACAGAACAGCAATGCATTTTATGGACGACCATTTCATGAACCTAGGAGAGGAGGTAATTCTGACTTTGCTATGACAATCTGGCGCTTCTGAATCAGCTACTGTTTTGTTATTAGTTTAAGTGTTTGCTATTGACTGTTCAAATGCGGAGTTTTGCACATCGTGTGTGTGTGTGTGTTACTGTGTTTGTTCCCCTTTCGGGCTTGAACTGATGGTAAACTAATGACATTATTTACTGTCTTTTACATTTATTTTGAAAGATGAAGCTTGCGATTATGGTAAGGGGCGTTACATTTCCGACGAATGCTTGCGGTGTTCGGCCAATCACAATGCACTGGGTCAGCTGGCCAATCAGACCAGACTGCGCTTGTCGGAAGGAGGGACTTTGTAGAAAACGAAGCGTTTGAGAGAGGCGGGGCATAGAGGACCTACAATAATGTACAGTATTTGAAAAATAATGGGTTGTTTGAGCATTAAAGCATGTCAACATATTCTGTTACACCAAATACACCAAATAATGATCTTTAAAAAAGCATCATATGACCCCTTTAAAAAGCAGAGAGAAACCCTGGAGTACACTGGGATTGATAACATTAGAAAATTCAATCCAAAATAGCTGTGTGTGAGGACAATCCCAAAATATGTATTCAACATATACTGTATATGTTTCCGACACACGCTGTACGCGGTAGACCAATCACAACAGACTGGGCCATCTGACCAATCAGAGCAGAGTAGCCCCACGGAAAGGAGGGGCTTAGAAAAACTGAATCTTAAATTCTTCTAACGAATCGTTCGAGAATCGCTTGAAAACGATGTGATATTAAATGCACATTTTGAGGAAAAAGAAAGCGTTTTTTGACCTTGCATGCATTTTGGCACCCCTAAAATGCACTTTGTACAATCAAAAATATTTCAAAAATATAACTTCTCCTTTCTGTGGTTAAAGCTATGGAGATGGGAGATATGACAATGAGCATGAGGTTTCAGAAGAGCGAGGCAGAGGAAGAGAAAGAGAGAGAGGACGAGACCATAGAGAGAAAGAGCGCAGACGTCTAGACAAAGAGATGGGAGGCTCCTCAAAAACCAACAGCACTGCGTCGGGCCATTCACAGGTGCCCGGGGTTACAGTTTCACACACTTCTTCCCTTTCTCATTGATGCCATCTCACGTGTCATCTATTCGGAGCCAAAAAAAATACATAAATAAATGAAAATGGCGCATATTTGGAGAGGTGATAAAACTGGCGAAATAAAAAATCAATCCCATAGACTTACACTGACTGAAAGAAGCATCTGAGACTTATTTTTGAGACTAGATTATTATTATTTTGACGTGTAACCACCTAGCAACCACTCAGAACCTAGTAGCTGCATATAGTAAACTATCAGTTTACCTATAAGCTCACTTTTAGTATAGTTGCGGTACAAACTAAACATTACGATGTAAACTAGTATACTTAAAGTATACTTTCATATACTAGAAAGTGGGCCAATTTAGTCCCAAGGAGTATTGAAATAGTACACTTACAAGTATACTACTAGTACACTGATATTTGTATACTTACTACATAAAGTATACTTAAAAATATACTTGAACTTTACTTAAGTATACTTACTAAAATAAACTTGAAGTATACTACTTTTTGTTAAGGGAACCCACTAAAAATCACCCAGAACACCTTCAGACACCGTTTAAAAAGATTGCTTAGTATCTCTCTGAATATGTTCTCAGAGGTTCAGCAAAACTGGAGAGAGCATTATTAGGAGGGTAAACGGAGCACACAGAGGTCCAGAAGAGCCCCCTCAGATGCAGGTAAAGCTACCTAACGTTACACTCACGACTGCTTTCGGTTTTAGAGGCAGGTGTCTGTGTCCGCAGAACAGATGAAAAGGCACTTTTGAGCTCCCAGACAGACAGAAAGTACACTATATTTAGCGCTAGGTATAGGTGTTATAGTGAAGCGTAAAGTATGCTGAGAGAAGCTGTACAGTTCAGGACTGTCAGTGTTGATGTGTCAAACCGGTAGAGACAGAACCAACTGTTAGAGATGCTTGCCTAGTCACGCAGGGATATTTTAACGTTTTTGTACTTTGTATTTATTTTAAAAGCAATATTTAAGTGCGGACACTGCTTAAATGAGCGCGAATGTGTGTTTGTTTAATTCACGATACAATTAACACACAGTTCTGTGACACTATGTAGGCCTACCCTTACCAAAAAGTAGTATACTTCAAGTTTATTTTAGTAAGTATAGTTAAGTAAAGTTCAAGTATATTTTTAAGTATACTTTATGTAGTAAGTATACAAATATCATTGTACTAGTAGTATACTTGTAAGTGTACTATTTCAATACTCCTTGGGACTAAATTGGTCCACTTTCTAGTATATAAAAGTATACTTTTAAGTATGCTTTAAGTATAACAGTAGTAAACTTTGAGTACACAACTAGTTTACATCAAAATGTTTAGTTTGTACCGCAACTATACTAAAAGTGAACTTATAGGTATACTGATAGTTTACTAATGAAATACTCGTAGTAGCATTTTTAGTACACTTTGAAGTATAGTCTCAGTAAACTACTAGTTTAGTAGTTTTATACTGCAAGTATACTCGTAAGTTAATTCTGTGTTTTTCTCCTTGATAGAGAGATGAGGCGGATGGTGAGATTTATTTACGTCACTGTCTGCGAGTGGAGGAATTTGATGCTGATGAAAACTATGGACTTCAATTGCATGTAAGAACTTAAGTTACACAAAAGTTAAGAGGACAACTCATCACAAAAAATTAAGAACAGTCCTGATGTGGTCATATTTCTCAAAACCTGTCTGATTGATCTGCAGATGCATGCTGGACTGGTGACCCTGTCAGCGATGACCTCCAGAATCAGGAGGAACTGGATCGACACACTGAGGAGGAGAATCTCATTCAGGAATTCGGCTGAAAGCATCCGGTATGACAAGTGCAGAGAGTCAATAAGGGGTGAATTTCATGAAAAATGTCAAGTAAATGACTGAAAAAAAAAATTAGGCAAAAATATATATTTTGAGATTAGACAATAAAACATTTGTAGGATTTTAAGCATATTTTATAATACACAATGGTAGTATTTGCTATAATGCCTTTAAATTAAACAAATTTAAAAAATCATTGTGTCTTGACAGCATAATTTTACATTAATGAGCATCTAAGTAAGGGATGCTTGTATCACCCTGAAGGGGGTTATTCAGCGATAACTACCGGCTGGATGTACATTATCCTACTTATTACACGGCTACTTGCCACATAAGTAAGGAAATATTGATTTGAGTTGAAATATTTGAACGTTCAAACTAGCAAGTTCAAACTAGACGGACGTTTAAGGGATATGGTGCAATCAAACCACTTATTACACAACATTTCACCACATAAATAATTATGGCTATAAAAGATTTAAGACAAAAATGTTTTAAAATCTTACCAGTTTGTTAGTTATCTTATAATCCATTACAGCGTATAAAACAATTGTAGCAAAATGGCAGCAGCTGTGTTTGTATGAAAGGAAAGAGCGAGTCCGCGATACCAGGATGATATAATTAAATAATTGTACACAATTTTGAATCGAGTTTTAATATTTTATTAGCTAAACAAATGCAAAACTTCTAACCAGAAAAAACTGTTCCTGGCAGTATAGCGCCAACTTCAGTTACCCGGATGAGTACCGGTTATTATCGAGGGATAACAAACCTCAGAATGTTGCGACTGACCAATCAGAATCAACTATTCCACAGAGCCGTGTAATAATGAGAATTATCATTGATACTGATGAGAATTACAACCTTTAAATTAACTTTAAATTACGGTGATGATAACTTGGGGTGGGAAATTGTGCTTAATTGTCATTAAAAACAATAAATAAATAAAGAGTTAGGCTTCATTTTCTTAATCTCAATACAAAACATAATAATACAACAAAGCTTTAATCTTTGTGCTAAATAATTTTTTTTACTTTTTATTTTAGGCTGAAACATGATATTCACCCATAGAGAATTTATATGGATATTCAAAATATATTAAATATCCATAATAAAGCATTGCTTTATTGATTATGGTCATCTGAAAGATTTTGCTCTGGACTTTTAAAATGAAATGACTGTCGCTGATGTTTATCAGGAGCAGGTTTGAGGTTTGACTCAGGGTCCTGTTTTCATGTAAGTAGGAAGTTGATATCTCTGCCTGTTCTCAGACACCCAGACAACAGTGACATCAGCGACAGAGAGAACTCCAGTTCCCAGAATGCACCGTCCCGAACCTCTCCCGCACCCCATGACCCAGGGTCAGATGTCGGTGGTCCGTATCAGGATGAACCCAACATGAGGTCCTCACCGTTAACCAACCGGCGGGAGGCCGGCGAGGGGCGCGACCAAGAGCTCGAAAGACGTCTGGAGGACCGGACCAAGTGGTTTCAGGAGGGAATTTCCGACAGGGAGGGGGAAGACCCCTGGGATAGGGTTGAGTTGAAGAAGGGGGTTGTGACTTCGGTGATTTTGACCCAGCCGCAGGTTCCTGATGCTCAGATGGGGCCAAACATCGAGAAGAAGTGGGCAGACTTTGAGCAGCTTCCAATCGGAGAAAAGAGGTCACCGGCTGGTTTCCAGAATCCGCAAACGACAAATGAGGTGCTTCAGCGAGAGGTATGTTTGTGGATTTAGACGAGCATGTCATCCTTGTTGGCCCAGGACCATATAATGTGCTTCATCTGTGTGTGTGTGTGTGATCTGGATGCATTGCATTGATCAGGTGGTGTCTCTAAAGCAGCAGATCGAGGCTCTTCGTCAGGTCCGTGTGGGGGCCAGTGTCTGCGGTCCTGACGCACCCTGCTCTCTGAAACTCGATCAGATGGAGAAGGAGCATCGAGAGAGACTGCAGAAGATACACGACGAGCACGAGAGAGAACGCAGAGAGATTGAGAAAGACAAACAGAGACTGCTGCAGGAGGAAGCCAAGAATGCAGTCCAAGGTCAGTGTGGGCCGCAGAACATCAGTGACACAAGGGTCAAATAAAAGTGATACAACATAAAGATGTTATATAATCATTTATTTTTTAAAGAAAGAAATGCATTCATTTGATCAAAAGTGACAGTAAAGTCATTTATAATGTTACAAAATATTTCTATTTCAAATAAATGCTGTTCTTTTGAACTTTCTATTCATCAAGAATCTTGAAAAAAAATTGCATTATGTTTTCCACAAAAATTTGAAGTAGCACAACTATTTTCAACTTTGATAATAACCAGAAATGTGTCTTGAGCAGCAAATCAGCATATTCTAATGATTTCTGAAGGATCATGTGACACTGAAGACTGGAGCAATGATGCTGAAAATTCAGCTTTGATCACAGAAATATATTACATAATGATATTTCACAATATGCATGTTTTTATATCAAATAAATGCAGCCTTAGTGAACACAGGAGACTTCTTTAGAAAACATTTTTAAAAATCCTAGAGCCCAAACTTGTATATAAAGGTAAATATAGTGATTAAACTGAGTTTGGGATTTTGATTAGAGTTAATGTTAACTAAAACTGAAATCTTAAAAAAAACACACATTTTCATAAAAAAAAAACGTATTGTTGCCAAGGCAACTTGAAGTATACCAATATAAACTAAAACTAATAAATAAAAATGAATCTGAACTATATAAACTAATAAAAAAAATTATGCAAATGATAAAAACACATAACAATACAAAATCTTTAACTAAAATTCAAGTGAAAACAAAAAATGTCGAAATCATGTTTGATTCAAAATATTAACAAAAACCATAATAGTATATCAATGATATTAAACCAACACTGATTTTGATATCCGATTAGATGAGAATTCAGTGACTTTTATCCATAAAGCTTCACATCATACTTTTCGTCTTCAATCCCGCAGCGATGGAGGCTCTGAGGAAAGCTCATCAGGAGGAGATTGAGAAGCTGAGGGGTCACGGAGGAGGAGAGACGAAAGACCCCTCCATCAGACGACAGCTGTACGTCCACATTTATACAATTTATACAAAATACACTTTTCGCCTATTTAGCAAGATAACCAAGAGCAATATAGGATATCCAATATCTATGGATAATCAAGTAAACCTAATAACAATATAGGTTATTCTTTCGTTTACTTTAAAAATTAGTAAGATTTTGCAGCAAAAAGACACATGAACCATGACCTGAAGGTGGACGTTTGTACAATTACACTAAAAGGCCCTTTGACTTACTAAAAAAGTATAAACTATCTAACAAACAACAGAAGGCATGTAGTAGATTGTGGGTTTTCAGCCCAATTTTGGTCATGCTGATAAATTAGTGGCCTTTATGTATCAAATATGGTACAGTAGGCTTTATAGGGTTAAGCTGTATATAGCTACACTGGAGTTTGGTTCTGCTGATAATAATTTTAATTTATAGCAGATATTGAAATACTGCATGTTTGCTGTGTGTTAGACATCTTTGAAGATTTTGGTATGAATTTTAGTTCTCTGAGAAGATATTGCATGCCAGAAAGCACCAACATCTTGTTCATACTCTCATGGGAATCCAGTGGCACTAATCAGTACTTTACATAAACTCTCATCTGTCCCGCTCAGCTGTGCTGTAATTCCTCTCTCACGGCTCAGAGAATCAGAACACAAGAGCTTCATTTACTCCAAAAAGTGGCAGGTGTTTGATTGACAGTCTGTAATTGACAAGAGTCCCACTGAGAGAATCAATTGATCGCTCATTAGTCAATCATTACATCAGTTAATCGATGCATGGCTTTGTGTTTCTATCAGGCACGAGTCGCTCTCTCTGCAGCAGGAGTTGGACGGTCTGTCGGAGCGTTATTCCCAGCAGTGCGTGGAGCTCAACCGCATCCAGAACAGCACTGAAGAGCAAAACGGAGAGATCCGACAGAAGGAGAGAGAGATGGAGCAGCTCAGCCAAGAGAACCAGGTAGACAGGAAAGTGGGATGAGAGGATTGGATGACACATGATCACCATCTGATGCTGAAATTTAAATATCTAGAGTCCAAAAATGACAGATTTGCCAGTTAAATAGTGTGTGATACACAGTTTTGTGTGGATCCACCCTGGTTCTGAGACTAACTGGACCAAAAAACATGGAAGTCCATGGAAGAAATGTTCACAGATATGAGGAAATCATAATTATAATGTGATTTTGGTCTGGATAAAATGAACTCGGTTGCTCTTTTTACTTCCTGACAAACACTGGAAGCTTTTTTACTTCTAGTATGACATAAAGTGACATGCATTAGATGTGAAACTGATGTTTTATCAGTAATGTGCTGCCACAAAGAATTATAGGAAATGTCTGTTCAAAAGTTTGGGGTCTGTAAGATGTGTAATGTTTTTGAAAAAAGGCCTCTTTTGCACACCAAGGCTGCATTTATTCAATCAAAAACAGAAAAAAAATAGTACAATTATGAAATAATAATTATAGAATGTAATATATTGCTGTGATCAAAGCTGAAGTTTCAGCATCATTACTCCAGTCTTCAGTGTCACATGATCTTCAGAAATCATTCTGGTTTGCTGCTTAAGAAACGTTTCTGATTATTATCAGTGTTGAAAACAGTTGTGCTGCTTGATGTTATTGTGTAAATATACATATTTTCAGGATCCTTTGATTAATGAAAGTTCAAAAGAACAGCATTTATTTGAAATAGAAATCTTTGGAACATTATAAGTGTCTTTACAGTCACTTTTGATCAATTCAGTGCATCCTTGCTCAATTGTTACGTTCCTAACGTGAAAAAAGCTTACAGAAAATTTCCCACTAGTAATTATGGTGACGTTCATGTGCAAACGCGATCATTCAGACATCACATTTCATCGTGCGACTCAATTCATCATGTCTGATATTGAAATCTATCTCACAGCACCTTTAAAATTACATCACTCGTATCAATTAGTCAGAGGGGAAACAGATCTGTAATATGATGAACAGACAGCATCCTGTTTCATTGTTCAGAGTGACTGTCTGGGTCGGTGTGAGATTTGTTCACTGATCCAGGACTGGATTACTAATACTAATCAGGGTTATTGCCATTATTCAAATGCTACAAAATGGGATTCAGATCAGCACAAAACCCAAATGATCGTCTCATTTTCAGTGTGTGAATGAGCTTGTCTTCATGTGTGGTTTTTCGTTTGGATGTGTCAAAATTACATTTCCTCTTCCTGTTCACACAGGAACTGCAGGCGCGTCTGACGGAGGAGATAAGTCTCATGCGATCCTTCATCACAGGCCAAAGATCAGGAGTTGTTCCCCTCGGCAGCTACGAAAGGAGCACCTCTGAATTAGAGGTGAGGCGCTGACCTTTGACCTGTAGAAAAATACCTGCCACCATTTCATGATCAGATTTACCTTGTTTTATTTACCTTGATTTATCGAAATGTATATGGACATACAAAATGCATCTCACAAACATATTAGAATATTATAATCAATGTAAATTAAAGCTCAGTTAATCAGCATGTACTCTAAATCCCCAAAAATATATCCTGTGGTTCAAAAGTTTGGGATCATATCAGAATGATTTCTGAAGGATCATGTGACGCTGAAGACTGGAGTAATGATGCTGAAAATCTAGCTTTGATCACAGCAATAAATTACAGTTTAGAATATATATATCACATAGAAACCAGTAAATTGTAATAATATTTCACAATATTACTGTTTTACTGTATTTTTGATCAAATAAATGCAGCCTTGTTGAGCAGAAGAGACTTCTTTCAAAAACATTAACAAAATCTCACCAAACCCAAACTTTTGAATGTTAGCGTAATGAAATAACAATCAATCTCCACCAAAGAGATGCAACGATTGGGGAAACAAACAAAGATTGATCTCACCAAATCATTTGTTCCCTTGTCCTATGATCCTCCATTTTCTATCCAAAAATAATCACAAAAAATGATAAATCCCAGATCGTAGGTGAAATTACATTACCACATTGTCCATTAAGGGGGACATAGATGGCTGTCATCTTTGACCCCGTTGCCTCTTTTCAGATAACCCTAAATAAAAGTCCTCTGCACTTCCTGGTCTGTCTTCAAACCAGAAGAAAACAGTGATATTTTGTCTTCAAACTTCACGTTGTACAGTACAAGAGGGGATTGTACACAGAATTTAGGGTTATTGGTCACTGTGTGTGAAATAAGCTCGTATGGTTGAGGAGTGAGAATGAAGATGCCTTTGGGGTCCAGATGGTGTAACCAGCAGGGGCTAATTGGACCATGCTAAGCAGCTAAAACTTGACCCCTTATGCATGTGATGTGAGGGATCGGTGTTTCTCGGACAAACTCTGCCATCTACTGATCATCATAGTGAACTCACTGTAAACCTTCTCCAGCAAATAGCAGTAAATACACTGATGGTTTTGCAGCCATAGATTCAGTTTTAAATGAACTGTAATCTGTTGTCTTTGTCCATTTGCGTGGGTGGTTTATACATTATTTTTGATGACACTTATATGTTGACAAATAAAATTTGCATTGTTTTTCTCTATGCATGAGGGAACAAGTATATTTTAGGTGCTGTGACTGCTCACCATTTCATTTTCACCATCCCAGTGATACGACTTTGATATAATTTTTACAAGAACAAATATTTTATTTATTTATTTTTTTTATTAATATGTGTCTAAAATAATTGTATCAGAATTGTAAAGTTGTAGATGGAGTATTGTTATGCTGACATGTCCATGTCCGTCTGTAGATGTTACTGAAGGTGAAGGAGAGCGAGGTGGATTTTCTACACAAGGAGATCAGCTGTCTCAGAAAAGAGGTCCAAACTCTTACTAAGGTACACATTTTGCTTGTGAAAGTCATATAATCTAAATTAATACTATTCACTTTCTTCACACATGCTCCTACTGTAGAGAAACAATAAAAGTGTATGTAATAGATCAAACTTCAAATGTTTGGGGTCAGTAAGATTTCTACATTTTGAAGAAATTAATACTTTTATTCAGCATGGATGCATTAGATTGATCACAATAAAGACATTTATGATGTTACAAAAGATTTATATTTCAAATGAGTGTTGTTCTTTTGAACTTTATATTCATCAAAGAATCCTGAAAAAAATTCATCGCGGTTTCCACAAAAACATTTAAGGATCATGTGAGACTGAAGACTGGAGTAATGATGCTGAAAATTCAGCTGCACATCACAGGAATAAATTACATCTTAAAATATATTACAATAGAAAACAGTTATTTGAAATTGTAATAATATTTCACAATTTTACAGTTGTTTTTTTTTTGTTACTGTATTTTGACTTCTTTCAAAAAAATCTTGCCAACTCCAAACGTCTGAATGGTAGTGTACATTAACTGTGTTTATCACTATTCATCAGTATATATATATATATATACAGTGGGGCAAAAAAGTATTTAGTCAGCCACCAATTGTGCAAGTTCTCCCACTTAAAAAGATGAGAGAGGCCTGTAATTTTCATCATAGGTATACCTCAACTATGAGAAACAAAATGAGAAAAAAAAAATCCAGAAAATCACATTGTAGGATTTTTAAAGAATTAATTGGTAAATTCCTCGGGAAAATAAGTATTTGGTCACCTACAAACAAGCAAGATTTCTGGCTCTCACAGACCTGTAACTTCTTATTT
>NW_015505360.1:1259834-1272875 GCF_001515645.1 Sinocyclocheilus grahami | reverse complement strand
TGAAGACTGGAGTAATGATGCTGAAAATTCAGCTGCACATCACAGGAATAAATTACATCTTAAAATATATTACAATAGAAAACAGTTATTTGAAATTGTAATAATATTTCACAATTTTACAGTTGTTTTTTTTTTTGTTACTGTATTTTGACTTCTTTCAAAAAAATCTTGCCAACTCCAAACGTCTGAATGGTAGTGTATTGGTTTCTCCATCTCAATTTGGTCATGTAGATACAGGATATTGTGCTATGTGGAGCTCTTTTAAAAAATCGAATTGATTAGAAACTACAGTGGTGCTGAAAGTGATATTCCAGGTTTTTAGAACAAGGTATATTTTAAGTTAAATGCAATAAAAAAACTTGCATCTGTTGGATGTGTGTGAAAGTGTATGAATCTCAATGTAATATGATTGCAAGATAATCCATGTACAATAACACACACACACACACGTTACATATATAACAAAAACACAACCAGCAACTAACATTCAAGCAATTTATTAAATAGAAGAGAGGCAACTGCTGAGGGCAGCCTCAAGTCATATTGTCTTTGAAAACATAAAAACAGCATTAAACTTTGGCTTAAGAACATGGTTAGCGTAATGCAGGAATAAAAACACAAAAATGTGTTGACAATCTTTATTATTGCATAAATATATCCTGTACTGTCTGCATCAGGCACCTCAGAGAAGACCTTCAGACTCCTGGAGATGCACATGCACTGAAAGAACAAGAACAGGAATATCTAAAAACCACATACACACAGTAAAGCACAATATAGACTGTAATAAAACTGATATACTACGTGTACCTGCACTCAGTCATCATCATCATCATCATCTGGGACGAAGATCTCATGTTCCTCCAGAAGAGCAGCGAAATTTTTACTGATCAGATTTCCGACATACAGGAACGGAACCACCACTATAGCCATGCGGGTCAGACCGAACGGGACCTGCACAGACATGACAGAAGTAGATCAAATTACACAATAACTAATAATAATAAAAATAATAATAATATGTGTCCTGATCGAAAACTGTACAAACGGCGTTTTGTATAAACAGCAAGCAAAAAAATAGGAAATTGGTTAAACTGATATAAATAATAAATAATTACTTAAATAATTGATTTTATAAACAACCGTACACGAAGTACTTCCTCGTTTTATAAAATATGTGCCGCTCCAACAATTTGATTGGCCCTTAGTCATGTCAGTCAAGCCAATCTTAATTTTCATTGGCTAGAACGAAACCCATCCCTGGTTACTGCGTTCCTTCGGGAGTCTCCAGCGGCAATGTTTAGACATGTATAAACGCACCTTAACTGGTTTAGGAGGGACAGCTCCCGATGTGGTTGACACGGCGGTTCGGCTGAAAATCGCGTTTACTGAATTTGGGCCAGTGTTGCGGCTCAGTGTTGCTGTATTTCTAATGAAAAAAGCCCGAGAGAGACGACCTGCCAACGACGCCATGTTTCCTGCTCGTGCCGTGCGTTTAGAGACACGCCCAGTAGACCCGCCCCTTTTGGATTTGTAATTAGGGGGCGGAGTAAATATGCGTATTGTGAAATATGCGCACCTCCCGTGCGGTTACTGAACTCAGCTAAAGATATTTATACTTCTGTTACAGTGATTTTTATTTAATAGTTGTATTCATTTTATTAGTTTTTTATTATGTCTACATAGATTTTTTATTAAGTTTTAGTTTTATTTAATTTGAGTTATTTCAGTACTTCAACATACAAAATGGAAATGAAATTTTATATATATATATATATATATATATTGAATGTATTTATATATATATACATGTATATGTATATGTGTGTGGCTGTACATACACATGTAAGTTAGTTGTTTTTTTTGGTGTTTGGCTTAGTGTTATGTTAGAATCATTAATATTTTGAATTGTTTTTAGCTTTATTTTTTTGTTTTCATTTAAATGTTTAGTTTTGAAATGTTGTATGCATTTGTCATTTTTATTGAATTTATTTTATTTTATTAAATGTGTATATATATATATAGTATTTATAGAGTTTTAGCTTTTAGTTTTAATTACTTTTTCTTATTTGTAAGTCTCTTTGGATAAAAGCGTCTGCTAAATGACTAAAAGTAAAGTAAAGTATTCAATTATTATTATATAGTATTGTATGTTTTACATTAGTAATAAGCTTAATAATGGCTTGGGACTCTACATGTATATAACATATTCAGAAAATGGCAACTTTATCAGTCTCCTTTATCAAAATCTCCTTTATCAGTCGTAAAGGAGAGGGAGGGATTTCACACAAACATTCATGTATCAGCTGTTTCAACTGAGACTCACCTTCAGATCACAGGTTTAAAGTCCTCTACCCCACGGTATACATGGTAAGTATGATAAGTCTTGACAATAGCATAACAATATCCTCCTGAGAACCAGGCCAAAAAAAAGTCTTGTGATTTTTTTTTAAATGTCATTACATTGATTGGAGCAAGAAACAAATGGAGAAAAAATATTTTGGAAAAAAATATTTGATTCATATTGTATTCTATGTCCTTTGTAGAGGACGCCAGGACTCAGTTATTAAAATAAAAAATAGACATGAAAAGCCATGTATAGGCAAAAACAATATTACATTTTTTTTCATTCACCAATTTTAGGTTTCAGGCTATTTTTAGCCACACTTTGTACAAAGATGATTCTCAGCTATGTTATGAAAGATATAACAGAATGATTTGATATACTATTTTACTTCATGCAATATCTGCGTAAAATGTCTATACATTGGTATTCCCATTTTATTCAGTTTATTTATAGATTGCATCTAGTTTGTATATCAATGTGAATTCTTGTGTCAAACCATAATGAAAAAAGAAGTGTAATAATGGGAGTAATAACTTGGCATCATTTTCCTCAAAATATCTCATATTTCATAGGAATATTGATCTATAATTTCTTGTTGTGTCTCCCCAAAATGCCTGATTAACATGCCATTTGTCCTGTTGTCCTCTACAGAAGACATGTATGAAAAGTATGCCCTGTTTCATAACAAAAAGTCATATTCCAATTTGAAACGCCATAACATTTTTCTGAGATGTTTATTTACGACAAGCAATTTGAAAAATAGCCAGATTTAAATGATCATTACAAAATAGTATCATATTTCCCTAAGAGTGCTAAATTTGATAATTCTGTCAATATCAGTCATATTTAAAGACCAAGGAGAGGGAGTGTTTATGATCAAACCTCCAAACATTTGATATCTCTAAAAAGCCTGTGGCATGTAGGGTCTCAGAGAAATTCACGACAAAATCAGGAGAAGGATATGACAGTGTGACACAAATGTATTAATTAATTAATAAACTTAATTAGTATTCATTCATTGCCGAAGTGTATTTGAAAGTCATAATGTAAAATTAAATTGAATAGAATATTAAATATTAAATACATTATAATTTTATAATATTTAGGCTACTGCAGTAGGTAGATTGAGACGACGTTGACATTATGTATGAGATTAGCAGACTAATCAGAAACCTCATAAAATATGAACCCATTTACAAACAAGTATTTTGAAACACTTTATATACACTAATTGTAAAAAAAATAAATAAATAAGAAGGGTTGTTTGGCCGATTAATATGCATAGCAAAAGCAGAACGTAGCAGAACGCCCGCCCTCGTTTCTTTGATTGACGGCGTTTGTGACCAATCAGAGCCCTCATCTGAGAACGCAGAGCCAATCGGTGAGCTGGTCTGGCTGGACTGAGGGCAAATCCAAAGAGCTGGCAAAAATTAAAAATGGCAGCCAGCACGAAATCTGAGAAAGATGACAACAAACAAAAACAACAGAAAAAACACAAAGATCACATCGTCAAACTCCTCACGCGTGGGCGGGTAGGAAGAAAGGGGGGATTTGGGCCAAAAGTGGCATTAATGGCGTGAAATGTTTTTTTTCTCTAAGCGTAACAAATAATAATGTGTGTGCTATTAGCATTTTTAGCTGTAGCCTCATTAAACGTCTTTATGTGTCTCTCAGCGTTTATTATTTATATATGTGAGCCTTTTAATTGACACACCTATGGAAACATGTTTTATTTGCTGTATATGGTTCTTTGGAGCAACAAACAATTGTCATGATTATGAATCTGTTATGATTGTTTTCTCCATCAATGGTCAAAAGTACATTATTGTTTATTATTCTGCACTGACATCTATCATTCACACTGAATTGACAGTCTCCATCCTGAAAACTATCTCATTCATGAAAATAGGTCAGTACTTAACATGAATGAATGGTAGAATTGCCTCAGTCAGGTGGTGTTCAGTGCAAACATGTTTTTAACTGGTTATCATAACCACCATGGGCTTTTGTCATAGATATTTAACATCATAGATATTTAACAAAACACCCTTAAGTAGCTTTGTCTACAAAGTCAGTCTAATAGCCCGTTTAACTGTACTCATGGCTAATATTTCCAGTTGTATTACTCTATATCTGTATTAATATTTCTCTGTCTGTCTGTCAGCTGAATGGGCAGCTCTCTCAGCGGCTCTTCCGGAAACTCCCTCCACGCGTCTGCATCCCGCTGAAGACCATCGTCAGCGAGGAGTTCCTCAGAGCAGGGTGAGGTGAAGATGCAGTCGGTCCCGTCCGTTATCTCGGAGCAATGTGAATGCTGCATCTGATTGGTCTGTCGCTCTGCTGTCACAGGCACATCTTCCTGGGCTTCACCAAGTGCGGCCGGTATGTGTTGTCTTACACCAGTGACTGCGGAGAGGACGACGACTTCTCCTTCTACACGTATCACCTGTACTGGTGGGAGTTCAACCTGCACAGCCGCCTCAAACAGGTAAAACAGCCGCACATGATGCGAAACTTGGTGATTTCTGTGGCACGCCTGTGACCACAAAAGATAATTTAACATGTTTAGATAAGGTTTTATTAAAAATAGTCTTATTAAAACCTTGTGATTCTCACTGACCAAAATGATTACCATTGGAAATTAATGGTGCACAATCTACAAATCATGTATTTTTAATTTAAATACTGTATTAATTGAAAATATGAAATTTAATATTCTATAATATTTGTGTTGTTTAGATATCCATTTGTTTACTTTTTATTTATTATAAAAAAACTTGACCCTCTAACACTAGCACTCTCTATCTTATTTCTATTCTATCTACTTGTTTTCTTTTTAATTATTTTAAATAAAAAAATAATATCCTGACCCTCTAACACTAGCTCTATCCTATTTTCTTTTCTATCTACTTTTTTTCTTTTTTATTTATTATAAAAAACCCTTGCTATGTGTACTGCGTTAGACTAACAGGAACTTGTCACCACACTTATATATTGTTGCTCTTTTGTTGGTTTGGTTGTCCTCATTTGCAAGTCGCTTTGCATAAAAGTGTCTGCCAAATGATTTAATGTAAATGTAAATTTAGAGGTGAATATTGTTTAGTATCATGAAATCCCCTCAAAATGTAAAATATGAAAGAAACTGATATTATTCTAATACAGTCTGTAGTTGTAGCTTCACATTTAGAGCGATGTGGCAAATTTTGTCTCTCTTTGCAGGTGCATCATGTGCGTTTGTTTGCGGGTGAGGACATCTACAGCGATCTCTATCTGACTGTTTGCGAGTGGCACAATGATCATTCCAAACTGGTCATCTTCGGCTTTAAGTAAGAGTCTGTCTTCCGCTTCTGTGCTGTGTGTTATGAGCCAGTGGCTGGGTTATTATGCTTATCTAAACATGTGCTCTCTGTGATCTGTCAGCACGCGCAGCTCCAGTTCAGCCCTGATGAACATGATGATGAGTGATGAGAACAACAGGGACATCTACATCACCATCACCTCAATGCCTCCCGCACAACCGTGCAAACAGTGCTGCCCCGCGTCCTCCGTGTCCACCATACGCACAGGTACATTAATATATTATTACTTTAGACTAACTGCTCCTTTCCAGTCCCTAGCAAACAAACACTTTTCTCCATTCACATGTGCACAGGTGGCGAGTGTCTGCAGCACGGTTACGTTCTGAACGCTCGCTATCAGGTGGTTTATCCATTCCCGACGTTCCAGCCGGCACTGCAGCTGAAGAAGGACCAGGTGATTCTGCTCAACACCAGCTACTCTCTGGTGGCCTGCGCCATCTCCCTCTGCTCAGGTACACAGCCAGTGTTTGTCCACAAATGTGCGTTTGTGCTCTCTCTCAGTGTTCTTTGTTTTAGGAAATAAAACAGTTTGGACAGTACATTTTAATTAAATGGACAAATGATTCACTGCATTATTTGAGTTGTAACTCAATAGTAATTGTCTTCAAACTGACCAATTAATTCAAAGAACTGGCTCATAAGTAGTCAAAAGAAAAGCTAAATAAATTTGTGTATTTTCAAATTAAAATGCTTCTGTTTGTCACAATGTTTTAAATTCATTCATGTACACTGACGTTCAAAAGTTTGGGGTTAGTAAGATCTTTTTTTTTTTTTTTCATAATTTCATAATACAAACAATTTAGCATATTAAATTGATCAAAAGTGACAGTAAAGACATTCATAATGTTACAAAAGATTTATATTTCAAATAAATGCTAAATGTTGAACTTCATGCTTATCAGAGAATCCTGAAGAAAGGCATTACAGTTTCCGCAAAAATATGAAGCAGCGCAATAATAATATTTCACAATATTACTGTTGCAGCCTTGGTGAGCAGAAGAGACTTCTTTCAAAAACATTAAAAAGATATTTTATATAAATTTCGAACATTTATTTTAACATTTAATTGCTGCTGTCTACACAGCGTTTTCAATTAATTTATAGTAATTATGGTGTATATTTTTTTTATTTAATTTAGTGTTAAATTATTATAGTGATTTAATTTTCATGTGTGAATCCCTCTCTGTGTCTCTGTAGGAGACGGACAGCAGGAGGGTCAAAATAATCAGATTCTATACCGTAAGAGAGATGCTTCCTCCTCTTCGCCTCCTGCTGGACCTACATCGCCTTCCTCATCCTCATCAACCTCGTCTCAGGGGTCACCTGACCTCAGACAGCTGAAGCCCCTTTTCACCCCGCTCTCCTCGGGCCAATCACAGGCGGCCGCGCGGGCCAGAGAGTTTGCCGCTGACATTTTCCGCCGAGCTCAGACTGGAACGAGGGAACACGACAGAAAAGCCAAAGAGAAAGAAGAGATGGACCCTCAGCGATTCCACAGCGAGGAAGAGCGGACGAGAGAGAGACAGGAACGAGATGCAGAGGTCCCGGGACCCTCGTCTTCCTTCTCAGGACAGAACCAAAGTTCAGTGTCGCCCACAGAGGCAGAGGACAGTGCCGTGTGTAACGCAAACATGTCTCCTGGATCCATCTCCTCCGTCTCCTCTTTGTCTCCACATGCTCATGAGCCTTCATCCTCCTCTTCCTCCTCAGAGCCTGCTTATGTCAACTACACCACTCTCAGATACAGATTACCGCAGGCCAGAGCGCCAGAGCAGCCGAGTGGTACATTTCTCATCTGTTCTCATGATAAACTTGCTTGCTTTGTCAATGAGTGTCATTAAAGATACCTATGTGCAAATCACACACACACACGTGTATATATATATATAAATATATACACACACACACACACACACACACACACATATATATACATGCATACACAAAACTTGGAGTCAGATGTAGGTTTAGAAACCGATCTGAACTATTAGGTTCAGTAATGGATTCATCAGACTGATTCAAACCAGTAGCTTGTGTTTTGAACTGTTATTTACAAGAACTTGAGTCATTTGTTCATGAATCAGACTTTGCTGGTCATGCTGTATGTTTTTGATTCACTCAAAAGAACCAACTCATAAAAGTCATTTGTTCATGAATCAGACTACACCATTTGTGCTGTATGTGTTTAATTCACTAAAAAGATTCAACTCCTAAAACTAATTCGTACATGAATCAGACTACGCCGGTCATGCTGTGCGTTTTTGATTCACTAATAAGAACTGATTCATAAGAGCAATTTTTACATGAATCGGACTATGCCAGTTGTGCTGTATGTTTTTGATTCACTAAAAAGAACTGATACATAAGAGCTATTTGTTCATGAATCAGACTACACTGGTCACGCTGTATGTTTTATCATTCACTTAATGACCAAAACGTGCAGATTTGATTTCATAATGATTATAAAATATGAAGTGTTTATGTGTATATTTAGTGTTTTCTCATTTCTTTCTGTCTACAGCTTATCTGAGCTGGTATATAATCTCTAATGTGTCTGTCTCTTGTCTTTAGGAGATGAGGATGATAAAGTCCTGCTTCCTTTCACTGTGACGGATCTGAAGGGCCGAAACCTACAGCTGGTGACAGGACAGTTCAGCGGTCAGGTGTGTGTCTGAGACCTTAATATGATACCATAAACATCAAATGCTTCATGCTGTTTGAACTCTTGTGTGTGTCTCTCTCAGTGTGTGTGTGTCGAGCAGCTGACGCTGGACTTCGAGTATCTCATCAACGAGGTCATCAGGAATGATGCTGACTGGGGCTCCCAGTTCTGCTCCTTCAGCGACTATGACGTCGTCATCCTCGAGGTGGTGTGATTTTGTTTAGGAGGAGCTGCTGTGTTATGGGTTTTGTTTTTTCTCTGATTTGTTTACAGAACGCATTAGTGCTGCCCATTTTGGTTTCAGAGGTATTTTTTTCCATTCCATTTTTCCTAGGCATTTTTAAAGTCGTTGTTAAAGCTTTAAAAGTCGTCAACCAATCCAAGCAGCTACGAGGAGAATCACAACCTAATGACAAAAAGAGGAATGGAATGCTTGCTTCTGGAACCCCACTGTTGCGCTCTATTGGTGCAGTGTTCTAATTTGCATGTGTTCTGTTGTTTCTATGGCAACAGGTTTGCCCGGAGACCAATATAGTGGTGATAAACATCGGGCTGCTGTTGCTGGCGTTCTCTAACTGTGAGGATGAGCACTGCAGGTACACACACACACACACACACACACACACACACACATATGATGAAATGCTCATTAATTAATACTTTATGTTCTGTCTGTGTTTGTAGACCGAAGTCGTATCACTCCAGTCTGCAGGTCAGTTGGGATTTGAACACTGGAGCGTGTCGTACAGTCGGTGTCAGTGACCTCACTGAGGTCAAAGGTCAGACCAGGTAAGGACCTTCAGATGCATGGCCTGTGCTGTCCGTCTGTTTGCCCTCGTTCAGATGTTGTCATGTGTTTGTTTCTGTCGCAGTGGAAGCGTCTGGAGCTCCTACAGGAAGTCATGTGTGAACACCGTCATGCGGTGGCTCGTTCCCGAGAGCAGCTCGCGCTACATCAACCGCATGACCAACGAGGCTCTGCATAAAGGTGTGATTTAGACACACATGCACAAACATTAATACAATAATGTTATTCCAATTTAAAAAATAACTGCTTTCTATTTGAATATGTTGCAAAATGTAGTTTATTCCTGTGATCAAAGCTGAATTTTCAGCATCATTACTCCAGACTTCAGTGTCACATGATCTTCAGAAATCATTCTCATATGCTGATTTGCTGCTCAAGAAACATTTCTGAATTTTTGCGTAAAACTAATATATATTTCGTTTCGGGATTTACTGATGAATAGGAAGTTCAAAAGAAAAGCATTTATTTGAAACTTTTTGTAATGTCTTAACTGTCACTTTTGATCAATTTAATATGTCCTTATATGTATATACTGTGTATATATATAAACACTAAATAAAAGCATTTAAATAAATAAATAGACTGACTCCAAACTTTTGAACTGTACTATACTTGATTTTCATGTTGGGCAGACATCCTCTAAACCTTAAACAAGTTTATATTTTTTGGTCAGATTTAACTCATTTTGCATCAGAGTTGGGAAAAAGGGTAATTGTGAAGTTGCGTGGTGAGATTAAAGTTTAAAAAAGTAATTCATTAATTAAAAATTATTATACATTAAAAATATTAGTTTTTATTCTGATGCAGAAATGGGCTTCTATATTTAAAATTGTTATTGCAAATGATTGATTGATTTTCCTATGAGATATCTATGCATTTGTTTGCATAAATAAATAAAACTAATTAATAAACTCATTTAATTAACTTTAATTCATAATAAAAACACTTGAATTGTTACTTTCAAAAAGTAATCTGATTATATGCATATTATATGTTCATTTTAACGTCACCTACAATACTTTTTGTGACATTTTGTTCTGCTGATTGCAGGTTCTTCTCTTCAGGTGTTGGCTGATAATGACAGAGGCACGTGGATCGTCCTGTGAGAAAGGCGACACACTCACACACGCCTCAGTGCTGCTCTGCTGTGGGACGGATGACGTGTCAGTCCAAACGCAGCCGCTCTCAGTGTTTGAGTTGTGTTTGTTGCGTGTGATTGTGTGGGAGCAGATTATTCAGGAACCCGCAGTCAGATAAAGACAGGTTTGGGCCGAGCAAATCCACGGTGCTCAGCCGACAGCGTGGGACACTCTGGGATCATTTTACGAAACACATCAACAATCACCATCCCGATGCAAAACAGAACTGAACATCTGTCTCCGTTAAACTTGCACACTTTTACACGCTTGTTTTGATGTTAGTGTGATGATTTGAAGTAGTTATTTTTCTGTTTGAAATTCCCTAAAAGTGCAATTGTTTACATCGTTTAGATTGTGTCATCAGCAAATCAGAAGCTGTCGACCCCTCCTGCCATTTTTTAATACTAGTTGTGGCCTCACAGCTGGACTGGATGAGAATATTGTTTTTATGCAATGTTATTTTACTTTATTTTTGATAGAATTAAATAGTCCTTCAGTACTTTACCGGTTTTATGACTTTTCATTGCCTCAAAGTGAGCAGTGTTTTTCCTCTAAAATGTATATTTTGTTTCAAATTTTTTTTAAATAAGAATTTTATAAGTTTTAGTAAACAATAACACTGAAAATAAGTGAACTGCATGTGTGCAACAAACAAAGCATCAGAATGCATGAATTTTCTTAAAAGCTTTTTTTTTAAAGGGACACTGAACTTTGAGGCACAATAATACTAGATTGTGTCATCAGCAAATCAGAAGCTGTCGACCCCTCCTGCCATTTTTTAATACTAGTTGTGGCCTCACAGCTGGACTGGATGAGAATATTGTTTTTATGCAATGTTATTTTACTTTATTTTTGATAGAATTAAATATTCCTTCAGTACTTTACCGGTTTTATGACTTTTCATTGCCTCAAAGTGAGCAGTGTTTTTCCTCTAAAATGTATATTTTGTTTCAATTTTTTTTTTAAATAAGAATTTTATAAGTTTTAGTAAACAATAACACTGAAAATAAGTGAACTGCATGTGTGCAACAAACAAAACATCAGAATGCATGAATTTTCTTAAAAGCTTTTTTTTAAAGGGACACTGAACTTTGAGGCACAATAATATCAGACGATCTTGGAGGTGAAGATGCTGGATGTGGAGGTCCTGGGCTGGTGTGGTTACACGTGGTCTGCGGTTGTGAGGCCGGTTGGATGTACTGCCAAATTCTCTGAAACGCCTTTGGAGACGGCTTATGGTAGAGAAATGAACATTCAATTCACGGGCAACAGCTCTGGTGGACATTCCTGCAGTCAGCATGCCAATTGCACGCTCCCTCAAAACTTGTGACATCTGTGGCATTGTGCTGTGTTCTTCTTCTTCTTCTTCTTCTTCTTCTTCTGGTATTTTATGGCGGTTTGGCAAACCAGCGAAAAAGGTGCATTACCGCCACCTACTGATCTGGAGTGTGGAGTGTGCATAAATTTGGAAGAAAGAAATACAGAAGAGGAGAATAAAAAAAAAACTAGATTCTATCTAATGTTCCTGTGTTTTTCAGGTATTTAAACACATTTTCTTGCACTCTTGATTGCCTCGGCCCATTTCCTAACAATACTTTTAAAGAATATATTATCAACTCCCAGCCATCCTAATTCCTGAATTAATTGAAATCTCTCCCTTTCATATGCAGAACACGGTTTCTAATTCTCCACATTTGTCACACTTTCCCGATTCATGCTTACCTATTTTATAAAGACTATAGTTTAATGCTGTATGTCCAAGTCTTGATAAGACGACATCTTCCTATTTCCGTATCTTTTCCTTTCATTTCCAACACACTCCTGAATCTGGAAAAGATGTCTTCCTTTAGACCCATTATTCCATAACTTTTGCCATTTCTTACTTCAAATGATATCATTCTGTTGAATTCAGCTTTACTTAAAGCTAACTTAATGTCTTTTTGTGTATGATTTAATGCTTTCTAGCAAGTCTACTTCCTCATTTCCTTCCACACCCACATGTGCAGGCACCCAGAGGAATTTGACCTCTATCCTTAACTGCCTTATTCTAAACAAACTTTGTAAAACTTCAAATACTAAGTCTTGCCGAGCTTCAGATTTACCACTCAGTAGTCTAGTGAGCGCAGCCATCGAGTCAGTACATATCACAGTTCTTTCTGGTTGAACTTCTTCGATCCACTGCAGAGCTAGTATGATGGCTAATAATTCGGTAGTAAAAACTGACACATGATCTGATAATCTTTTTGCCATTTGCATTTTTTAAAAGTAGGAATATAAACGCTGCTGCTGTTCTCCCAGACTCTGGCTCCTTAGACCCATCTGTAAATACCTGTAACACAGAATAATACTCTTGCATTATATATTGTTGAACTATTACTTCAGCTGGCATGTTCATCTCCAGTTTTTTTATTATTTGTGAATTTGTAAATCAATTAGTGGCATAGGGAACAACCAAGGAGGAATTGCTGGAATAGCAACAGAAGGAGCAATATCAAGGTCTTTCAACTCCAAGCTGTTTGCCTCCTTCCTTACTACCCAACCAAAGCTTGTAATTTCTTTGTATTCATATTCCCAACAATCTTTCAGAATTAGTCTTAACTGGATGGTTTTCCAGATGTCCCTTTAACACCATACCAGTACCTTAATCTCAACTGAAACCTACGCTGTTCTAGAGGCAATTCTCCCATTTCAACTTGTAATGAAGCCACCGGAGAAGATCTAAATGC